>NC_042960.1:7236430-7466430 GCF_901001165.1 Salmo trutta
CCAGGCTTCACCTACCAGCCTCCCCCTACCTGGCTTCACCTACCTGGCTTCACCTTGCCTGGTTACACACTAGCACAGCAGTAGGGAAGAGCTCTAAAATGAGCTCCCCTGTGGTGCTACACACATCCAGATGGTGGTATTCAGCCCAGCACCTCCAGCACCCGGCTACAGATCCAGACAAGTTAAGCAAAGCACTTCTACCCGTGCCTTTGAGATCCATCATGGGGGAAAGGAACATGGCCAGAGGGGGTAGATTGTGGTGGGGGTTGGAGACCTATGTGGCTAGAGATCCAGCCAGGGGCACTAAGCAGCACCCCCACCCCAGGCTTGGAGCTAAATGGTGGGGAAAGGAACAAGTAAATAGCTGGTAGGTGGTGGTGGTGGTTCTGGTAGTTGTGGTGGTAGAGGCCTACTCACCTTTCCAGCCAAGGTCTTGAGTGCCTCCCTCAGCCCAGCCATGGAGTGCTGCTGGGCGGCCTGAAGCAGCTGGTCTGCCAGGCCAGAGATGAGAGGCTGGAGATGGCCCACACTGTGCAACACCTCCTGGGCCTTGGCTGTGTGCTCTGGGGAGTAGTAGATGCACTGGTATGCTGTGCTGAAACTGAAGAGGTGATGGAGAGACAGAGAGAGACAGAGAGACAGAGAGAGACAGAGAGAGCGAAAGACAGAGAGGAAAAGAAAAGGGTCAAGATTTTAGAGGATTGTACAGCAGTGTAGATAAAAACTGCTAAAATAAGAAACATTGTAAAAACTCGGCCGTTTTACTGTCTATTGCATGCGGTTAAATTTGACTGTATGAATCCAGCTAGTTTCAGCAGTGCCAAACATATTCAACTATTTTACATACTCAGACATGTTCAGCATAGAAATATATTTGACTCTTCTAACTTGACCGGAGAGAGCGAGAAGTGAGAAACGAAGGAGACGGATCAATGATACTGTAGACAGAGGCTGGGCCTGGGAGTTATTTAGATTAAATCAATGGCCCGCCCACAGAGTAACCAATGTCTAGGCGTATTGCAAACCACCTGCAAGAACAGATTCATTTCAGCTCATTCTGCATGTTCCTATATGTCATTAGTAAGCAGAACGTATACATTCCACATACAATTCTTTTGTCCATTTAGAACAGTGATGACTATGGATCGGTTTGTAGTCTAGATAATAGGATAATCACAAACAGTCCACTGGTAAACGTGTCCTAGTTGGATTCATTACCGCCACAATACAGTGTGGGGTATAGTCTGGATACAGTAAGTAAAATGTTGCTCTAGTTGCCTGAAACTGTATCATAGATCAATGCTTTCCAACGCTTCAATCTAAAACCACCTAATTAATATCTGCAGCCAGATGAAAATGATGAATTATTAATCCTTTTTTCATTTTTAGGGAAGCGTTTCACCCTCAGATGAAACGTGTTTTGTCAGTTCATAGATTCAGGGCACATCAGTCCCAATCAAACGTTCACCTCAAGTAAAGTTTCAATGACTTTCATTGAGTTCTCCACAGTGATTTCCTGCCATCAGACCGAGCGCGTGCGTTAACAAGGCAGTGATTTGAGGCAGTCAACCCTCCCAGCTAGTTTAGATTCAGCTCTGAACAGCCTGTATGTAGGCCAGGCCCTGGAGCCAGATCCCAAGGCATAATTGACTGAAGACTGAAAGAGTGAATGTCTTGAGAACGAGAGAGCGAGTAGAAAAGAAGAGTCCTCAAAGCAATCTTTTATGACACATCCCCTTCCTGCTTTATCAGTACAGTAGCAAAACCTGGGGACCTTTATTACTTCAGGTGTACTGGGGGCTAGCTAGCTGCTGCCAATGTAGCATCCGATTGGTTAGCGCTAACGAACCCTGGCCTTGTCATTGTGGCTAATGAGTTCTCTGGAGATAGGCCACCCGCTGCAGCCCAAAGACAATCAGACTTCGGCCTCTTATAAGATCCAGTACCATCGTATCCCATGTCTACAGAGTAGCCTATAGTCAATACAAGGGAAGTTGCTAGGGAATACTAGGAAAAAAGCCACCATTTGTTTGAATGATAATTTACGTAAGTCATTTCGTTAAAACTTGGGCATTCTCTTTGAGTTGGAGTTCTTATTACCACATTATGCAGGAGGGTACAAATGGAAGAAGATAAATAAAACAGAACACCGCCGGAAAAACGACATTGTCTGAGTGAGTGAGTAAGGGAGACAGAGACTCATAAGCTAATTCCAGCTGCATAACAACACTGTTGACTCATAAGTACAAATCCAGCCATTAGCTATCCTGTGCAGTGGATAATCAGTGTTTACACATGGTCCCTACCGCCTGATGCCACAGGAGAGCATTGACCTATATCGGCGCTGGTTATTGGAGGGAAACAATAAATTCCTCATCAGGATGGCCTGTCAGTCCAATAAGCTAGCTAGCTTCCACCAAAGCCAAGATGGCTGCCGACAAGCACAGTGAAGACAACAGAAACCCTGCTTGTTAAGGGAAAAGCTTAAAAATGGACACCCGACCTGGAATATCCTTGTTTACAATGGTGGAGGAATGTGTTGTGAGGTGTTTAATCAAGAAGCAAAAGATTTTGGCTGTGTTTCTTAGCGTTTACTGGCAATTTGCTGAGCCACAAGCTAGATAGTTAAATATAAAATACATGTTTGTATACACGTTATTACTCTGCAGATGATCTTATATCTCCGGTAGGTTACATCTGAGAGAACCAGAACCTCCCAGGAGGGGGTGGGGGGTCTTTATCAACCCAACTCTTCCCCAGACACAGCCTCCCTAGTGGGCTAGCTATCCCACACCTCGCTCTCCGCCCTGGAGCATCCACCCACCCACTCTAGACCTACCTATTAGGAGGAATTATCAAAACTAGCAAATAGTAAAACGTCCCCCCTTGATGTTCCTAAATGATCAATGGGAATTGGTTATGACAGTAATGAGAGGGAGAGAGGGAGAGGAGGAGAGAGGGAAAGGAGGAGAAGAAGAAGCAGCAGCCTCTCTTCTCTAATTAAGACCGTGTCTCCGGCTCATGGCTAATTAATAGTGGGGAAGGAAATTAATGAAGAGCTTCCAGGCCTGCTGTTGACAGCCAGCAGGAGCAGAACACTGCATCGGAGGACGGCAGGACTGAGGCCCACAACTCCCCGGGCCAAAAAACACACTCTGTCATTGAGACACAGACAGGCCTGGCACTGTAAGGCAACTTATCCTAGACCAGTCTGGTCACTGCCAAAGCCCACTCTGTCATAAGTGAGAGGACTGGATAGCAACTGATCCTAGACCAGTCTGGTCACTGCCAAAGCCCACTCTGTCATAAGTGAGAGGACTGTATAGCAACTGATCTTAGACCAGCGTGGACCTGACCAGACCAATGCCATTGCCAAAACCCACTCCGTCATAGAGACAAGGCTGGAATACAACTGATCGCAGACCAGTTAATATGGCCACTGTCAAAGCCCTCCTCCATCAAACAGACATACAGCCTGCACCAGACTGATGCCAGAACAGCCTGTGTTTGAACAAGATTGTGTCCATTGGTTCCTCAGGTCTGGTTCCCCAAAGCCCAGTCTGTCGTAAGACAGTGCTGGATAGCAACTGATCTTAGAACTGTTTCTCAAATCAGACAAGGACCAACAGCCACTCTCTCACGGGACTAGGCACTGATTTCAGACCAGTCCTTGCTGTAGATCTGACCAGGGCTACTGCCAAAACCCACACTATCATATAGGAGGACAGGAGCATAGAAATATGAAATGAAATGCACAGTTTCTTACATCTGACCAGGGCTACTGCCCTTCTCCATCACACAGACAAAACAGCCTGTTTTTGAACAAGATAGTGTTAATCAGTTCTCTACTGGTTCTAATACGCAACTTATTTTGCTCCTTTGCACCCCAGTATCTCTACTTGCACATCATCTTCTGCACATCTATCACTCCAGTGTTAATTGCTAAATTGTAATTATTTCGCCACTACGGCCTATTTATTGCCTTACCTCCCTAATCTTACTACATTTGCACACACTGTATATAGACTTTTCTATTGTGTTATTGACTGTACGCTTGTTTATCCCATGTGTAACTCTGTCTTGTTGTTTTTGTCGCACTGCTTTGCATTATCTTGACCAGGTCGCAGTTGTAAATGAGAACTTGTTCTCAACTGGCCTACCTGGTTAAATAAAATTTAAAAAAACTGCCAAGGTCCTCTCTTTGAAACCAATAGGCATCTGTCTGTTAAACTAACTGCCTGGGAATAACACACACACACACACACACACACACACACACACACACACACACACACACACACACACACACACACACCCTATTTAGTTGGACAGAGTTTTGCAAGTGAAGTTAAACCTTGACATCCCAGGGGACTCTATTAGGTGTATGTACTTACTGTAGCCTGAACCAAACTGTTCCTGCTGTGACTGCTGCTGAGCAGACGGGCGGCCCCACAACAATAAAGGTCAGACACTCGGAAGTGCGTAGAGCGAAGGAGCGACACAGCACAGCTTGCACACACACACACACACACACACACCTGACCTCATAAGCTGGGGCAGCCCTCATGCTGGGGCGCCCAGTGCGTGTACACACACACACACACACACACACACACACACACACACACACACACACACACACACACACACACACACACACACACACACACACAATGGGAGAGAGAGAGAACGAGAGCGAGAGAGAGACTGTATAAAAACAAGAAGTGCTTCAACCTCATCTCAGCAGTGTTCCTCGTTACAGAACCTGATGATGCACATTAAATAAACCTGGGCTCCAGCCAAAGTAAGCGTCTCTTATCACTGTACAAAAAGCTGAATGATTCAAAGGAGGGGCTTGTTAAAGAAAGATTAGTCCGCAACGTCTACAGGGTTCAATTAAAAAGAAGAAAAAAAAGAAAAATATCGGTGACTTTTCAAACAGCCATTTGGGTGGAAGGCATGCATTAACGAAAGCTAAAAGCACCTGCCCTGTATGTAAATAGCTTTGTAGGATACTGAAGGGGCCCGAAGTGCAGCTGTTAATTTAACTTCCTTCAAGGCCCCATACTAAGAAGATATCGCTGGCTCTGGCTGTTGTATTCTGTAGGTACAACGCCAAGGCTCCCATCCCGCTCTCTCTCCCTCTCCCCATCTCTCACCCTCTCTCGCCTCCCTCTCTTTCGCACACTCCTCCTCTATCCCCTCTTCCTCCCCCTCCCCCTCCCTCTCCGCTCTCCCCTCCCTCTCCCCTCTCCCTTCCCTCCATCCCTGCTCTCTCCTCTCTCTCTCCCTCCCCCTCCCCTCCCTCCCTCCCTCCCTCTCCCCTCCCTCCCTCCCTCCCTCCCTCCCTCTCTCTCCCCTCCCTCTCTCCCTCCCTCTCCCCTCCCTCCCTCCCTCCCTCCCTCTCCCCTCCCTCGCTCCCCCCTCTAGGTGCATGGGATGAATGGCTCTTTTTTTGCCCTCCTGGTACCACCTCCAGGTTTTTCTTTTTCCCCTCATCCCTCATTTTTCCTCTCCTCCCTTTGATTCATTTATATGTCAAGTCTAACATCTAGACTATTGTTCCCTTTAATCAAAGACGATTACAAAAGGCTCTTGTTCAAAGGCAGGGTGTCTGTCTGTGTGTGTCTACAGATTAGGTCTAACCTCGCTATCTATTTTCATAACATGACTTAATTTCAATTTATTTCAAAACACAAAACACGGTCTTCAACAGCACATTGAAGAGCACCTCTTGGCAGATACGCTCGAGTCAAAATCAAAATGTCCACCGTGGCATAACATGCAAATTAAGTCACATAAATTGATTTTCCCCCATTGAAAGAAAACATGCAACTCCATTAAAATGCCAACGAGGCAAATAGAAGCAAATCCAAGATAACCATGGAGAGGAGCATGAAATCCCATTTTAGGGAAATGACTGACAAATGACTGGATTCCGGGTCAGACATGAGATGGGGCTTGGCAGTTGGCCGTTCCTCGGTTAGCCAGGCGGAAAATTGGAAAATATAAGCTACAGTTAGCTAAGTCAAATATGAGACAAAAAAGTATCCCTGGGTACTCCTTCCTTGCCCAGTCTAATCTCTCTTTCAAAGCAATTGATTTTACTTCAGTGGACTCTTCGTTCCAAAATATGCTAACTCTTATCGTAGTGTATGCTAGCAGATAAGCGTTGACTACTGGGCAAATTCGCTTGTGCAGTTCATAAAAAAAATAAAAAAATGCTCCAACTTATTTTTCTTCAAACTTCTTTTCTCTCAGTTTCATTCTTTCTTTCTCTCTCTCTCTCTTTCTTTCTTTCTCTCCCTCTCCTCTTCTTTGTTGAGCTCTAATCTCAGTGTAACTAATTGGCTCTGACATGGTCCGTAATGACTCGACAGTCGACAGAGAAGCTTTGGGGAAAATCACCTCTCATTTCCTCAGGCATCACTCAAGTGGCCACACGCTGAACCCATGACAACCCCCCTCCATCTTACAGCACGGGAAGGGCAAACGTCGACAAGATACAAAACGCTGATCTCAGATCGGAGGACATTAAGGCGGCCATCTTGATTAACGACCCCAGGGCCAAGCTGTACTCTTAAAACGTCTCAGAGTGGGAGTGCTGATCTAGGATCAGTTTAGCATTTTACATAATATTGAATACGATGAAATGGATGGGGGAGGGCCTGATCCTAGATCAGCACTTCTTACTATGAGACGCTTTATGAATAGCTATGGGGGATGGTGGTTGGGACTGTCACTGTTCTCAGTTCACCTACATCACTATATTACCTCCATCGGGGTGTTTGTCAGGCCTGTGACGGCCCCGCTCGATGAGAACATACTAATTAGACATGTCTTCTCCGTCAGAGAGAGAGACTCTACATCATGCACACAGCCATAGTCTGCGATGGGCGCTAGGTAATTGAATCAAACAGACACAATTCAATCACAGTCTCTCGGAGTGTCAATAGGGACGACTCAGGGTTATTGCGAAGGGACCTGGAAGATCCAAAATGGCCACCGCACAGCGAGAGAAGCCGGTGAGTAAATACAAAAAGCCTGAGTCAGTCAACAGTCTCATCGGCATTAGGGCCTATGCCCCTCCAGTCAAATATAGCTGTCAGTGGCAAACAGAGCAGATCCCAATTGAGTCAAACCTCCCAGCTCATCTGTCACTAACAGTACTGTATAGCCTAGCCCTACTTGCACAAATCAAATCCTGATGTCAGGACCAAATGAATCTGTCACTACCAATGCTGGCCCTGCTACATTCACCTGTCGTTAGCAGAACAAGCCTTACATGAAAACCAGTCAGAGACAGACTTACATCCATCCTTCTCTGTTAGTATCCTCTATACCTCTCCACCCTAAAGTGGGCCAATCCAAAATGGCACCCTATACTCAGGCCAAAATTAGTGCACTATACTGTACATGGAATACGGTGCCTTTTTGGACAAAGACACTTTAATGCTTTATTTAACCAGGAGGGTTGCATTTGGGTATGAATCTATTTTCCAAGGCAGCCCTGTCTCTGCTCCATGCTATGTGTTGTATAATGAGGAAGTCTCACCTCTTCTTCTCTGCCTCATGTCTGCTCAGTAGCCGCTGCAGCCCTCCGCCCTTAAAGCCCTGGAAGTGGGCCGCTGGAGCCCCCACAGTGATCACGTCATAGAATGCATCTGGGAAGGCAAGAAGGTGTCCCGCCTGGGGTTAGTGGGAACTGTGTTGTACAGTACAATACACCAAGTAGAGAGGAAGGGATGGGGAAATGAAGGGGGGGTCAAGAAGGAGGGGAGGGTTTGAGAAAAAGACAAACACATGAGACTTATATCAACTTTTTTTCCTCAGAAGGAAGATGGAAAATTGTGACGCAGGAAAGTAGTCATACAAGGTTTTGTTTGGAATGTGTAATGAGGTCTGACAGTAGTGTGGACTGAGGAGAGGTGGTGATGATGAGTGTGTGTGTGTGTGTGTGTGTGTGTGTGTGTGTGTGTGTGTGTGTGTGTGTGTGTGTGTGTGTGTGTGTGTGTGTGTGTGTGTGTGTGTGTGTGTGTGTGTGGATCCTCCAGGGTGGTGGTTTAGTGCGGTGGAGGTCAGCTAACGAACGGCCTCTGGGACGGCAGAGCAGCCAGACGCCACAGAAAGTCCTGTTTGAGAAGCCCCGTCGACAGCAATTACTGACAGCGCTGCTCTGAATGCGAAGGTTGGGAAGGGTATTGGTTGGCACTCGCCCCACGCTTCCGTCTTAATGATCCCATAGTCACCGACATGGCCCCCCTTGTCCCCCACCTCTCCCTGCTCGGCCCCTGGGTTCTCAAACTTCCCAGCTCCCCTTAATTGGCTACTGCCTCACAACATACAGCGACACAATGAAATACAATGGTGAGCCGGCAACATCACTCACACGGGCCAATTTGCTCTAGCTGATTTCGTAGTGTGTCCCCCCTCCGCCCCCCCGTCTGCCACCATAAATCTACTGGAGAACGGTGGTGGGGGGGGGGGGTGATCTGTCTCTCTCTCCCTGGGAGGAGAAATTATTGCGGGCCGGTGAGATACATTTGAATAATTCATCCTTAAACAGGACATGGGAATGGGTTAAGGGAGATAAAATGTCCCTTTTACATAGCCCAAATGGAGTTTAGAACACTGTTTCCTTACTCTGCAATTATTGAGAGGCTGAGGAACAAGGAGCTAATATCTTGCAATCAATGTCTTAGCGTTAAGTAGAGTTATTATTGAGTTAACCTTAGCGCAGAGATGCACAGTTAGAGACCACGCATATATGCTATGAATATTGTGAATAACATTTACCATTAAACATTTCAACAAATAATAATTCAAGGAAAATTACAAAAAAATGTGAGGACTGTGGTTTGTATCCATTTAAAAGTAATCACATTTATTACAGTTACGCAACAAGAATACAATTTGCAAACGATACATTCCAGAAATCTTCACGATAAAAATGATTAAATATCCTTTTAAAAATAAGTCTTAACAGCATAGAATATTCACCACTATGACATACAGTACCAACGTATATCAGGTTTACCAATGACTCCATGATCTAAGTTAAAGCTCAACTTTTATTCTTCCAAGAGCGCCAATTCCCTGTATCTCCTATTGTCTAATTAACATCACTTTGATGGCCCAAAACATTACAACAAAGACATGAAAACCCACACGTTCTCGGATCTAATCCCCACACCTCAACACCTTATGATAAGAGCACACCTGTGTTGCTCTACTTTGAACTATCCGCCGTCCGACGAACAGAATGACAGTTTCTCTGTAGCAATAAATCCATACGCTTACAGCACAACGAAAACATATCAACCTTCATAGCTCTTCCTGAACTCTTGAAACAATCCAAACATTCATTTCGTCGATTCAAGTCTCATCAGTCTTTACAGCTCTCCTCACTTCAGTGACCCTTGTACATCTGTGGGAATGTCTCTTCATCGAGATTGCCACAGATGTGATAGTCCCTAGATGGTCTGTCATTCAAACAATGCCACAAATGGTGACTGAGTCATCATACAGTGCTCTCACGCTAGCCAGTCGCTAGTCGCTAGGATCACCTTCTCTCATTCTTTCACTACATGATCAATAGTGGAACGCAAATCCAAATGCAAAAGCTATGCATGGTTTAGTTTGTTTGGGAGGAAAGTAAAACCAAACTAGAGGAAATACTACTATAATTCCTAACAAGCACAGAAAACTAGGTGACTAATAGAAAGGACATTGATGTATTTGTCATTTACATGGATGGACGCATGTTTAACACTTGCTTTCTTGGAACGTAAGGCAAAGTGAATCGTTTTTCACCCCCCAAAAAAACCAACTGCCCAAGGGAGGGACCAGACTATGTGGAAGCCATTTTATCAACAAACAAAGCATCACCATGTGTTTCAAGAGCTATTATGTCTTCTGAAACCTGGCAGCAGAAACCAAGCTGAACTGAACCAGGAACGATCTCTTTCGACACATTGTCCCTCTTTCTCAAGGGTGGTAGACTTCTGACTAACCCTTGTTTTTGACCAGTCAGTCAGCGGTCATGGTTTTGGCTAACAGCTCCATTCCCCTTATTCTCCTTGTTCTCCGTCCCTGATGTGCTGAGTAGTCGAGATCTGTGTCAAGGCTTGTCTAGCCTTCAACTTTACAATCAATCAAACGGTGAGAGAACTCCAAACTGAGGAACATTCCCCCAAGAGCTAGCGCGTTTGCAGTTACTGAGCGCATCCCAGAGCTAGCGTGTAGAAGTGTGTCAGCGGCCATAATGCATTTTGACAAGTCTAGTGCTGAGCTACAGAGAGGTGAGTATTGGGGCTGGTTGTAGAGGGAGATGGAAGCTCTAAGTCTATTCTGTGTATTCCCTCTCAGGGCCAAACGCGTAGGGCTTCATTAGACCATTGTCTGTCGGTCGGTCGGCCTGTCAGAGTTAATGTGCACCTGTCAGCACCCCAGATGCCTCTGATCCGCGCCTTGTGCGCTCTCCTGACAAGAGAAGAAGTAGAGCAAAGGGCGTGAACTCTTGAACTGTAGCGGCTGTAGGTGACGTTCAAGACCACAGTGCTCATTCCCAGCAGCTGGAAAAACCTCATTAAGTTGTAATAGTCAGGGTTATATTCATTAGGGCACACCATAACCCTTAAAACTAAAATGTACATTTCTTATTGGACAAGTCCCGCTAGTCCTTCCCTGTTTTAATCCGTTTTTGGTGCCTAATGAATACAACCCGTATGCTTTATAGGTACATTTGGACACACACCTGTTTGTCTAGGACATGTCACCCTCATCCTCTGGGTGTGCAGGTTGATAGGGATGAACTCTAGATACCTCTGGGCCTTACTGCAGCTCGGCTTGAACGACGGACCTGGAAAAGATAGCAAAGAAAAGATGTGTCAGTATTGAACACATTGCAAACCATTAAGATGCTTATAATTGAAAGAGGCTTTCCACGTCAGGCAGAAGCCCTCATAGTAGACCCCAGTGACACCTTACACTCCTTCCCATCTGGTCTTGCAACGCTTAGTGGTCTCTCTCAAATCGACACTATTAGCTCAACTTTAAAGCGTCACTGCATCAATGTAACTAAGAATACGCGGAAAGCATGAAATTCAGCTTCTTCATCTTCAATGTAATAGATTACAAGATCATGTTATAAAACTCATAGACCAAACAGAAGCCTATCGGCTGCATGCCACCAATCCTTAAGGAGTCACACCCTTGAGTACAAAACTGTTTCGTCTGGACCCAGGAGTGTATTCATTACGCCGATTCTGTTGCAAAACGTTTCTTAAACGAACGCAGAACGGCACGAAACGGGGAAGGACCTACGTGAATTTGTCCAATAGAAACTCTTGTTTTTGTTGCAAAACATAACTGTTTGCAACTGTTTGGACGCATGATTACACCCCAGTTCATTACTAGCCTGTGCTTCTTATCTGGCTGAGCTTGTAGCTCCAGTTATGACCCTCACATGTCAGCACAGACAGAAATATATACCTTTTAAAAATACAGCTATTACAAACCTGCAAACACCTATATATTCTAATGGACACGTTATGCATAGCTACTGTATAATCACTTTAAAGCCTGGATTTACCTTCCAATGCAAGATATTTAGAAATATATATCACAGATACCAGAGACTTCTCTGCATTTCAAAACCAGCTCAATTTCAAATCAGGCCTTCCAAAGCATCCACTAATGTACAGTGTAATCCTATAAGCATAGGATTTGATCCCCTTTTGCACCACTTGCTTTGTACCAAACTTCCAATTAAAACTGTACCCCCAAAAGATAAAGCACAGGCTTATGCTGAAGATGAAAAACACTATCTGACGCTCCACGCCAGTAGCGTAAATCTTAAATATGTAAATAGAGCTGGCAAACTTTCTTTGAAATAGGGCTAAGCTTTTAAGAACAGTCAAATAACGCAGGCTATCTGACATTTTTCGGTGTTTGCTGAAGGGGAGGGTATTTGTGTGAGTTAAGATAAAGGTAGGGAAAAAAACAGGTACACACACACACACACACACACACACACACACACACACACACTAGGGAAAATCGTATTCTCCTCAAACAAACATTTGAAGTTCTCTTCCAAATTAGTTCCACATCAAAAATGTTTAATTGTGTTTTCTCTCGATTCGATCAGAACTCTGTGTTTCCAGCTTTGAGAAATTCCACGCAACTCAAACAATCAATCAGACATTCAAACATGGGGGGAAAAAACATGTTGATGTGTCTGCATAAGGACTGGATGCATACACCCTTGTCATTTATTTAGATATCCTGCTTGTGCTTTTCCCTGTGGATATATATTTTACATCCCATTTCCCCATCCCACCCAGCGTTAGGAGGACCCAGTGAGCGTTCACACGTGCAGGAGTCACTGTGCTGTCTAGGACACCACACGTGTCCCCACTACCACCCATGAAACATTTAACTGTCTTCCAGTGGGCTACACTTACAACATGCTACCCTGCTGCTAGCACATCTGGTCTCCAGCTGCTTACATACAGATGTCCACACAGGCTCCAGATTATTGACTGTACATTTGTGTACAGGCCCAACACGGGCTGCTAGCTAGGGTTCAAGTCTGTTTCATTCCTTTGCCATGCGTTCATCCACCTCTGGCCTGCTCGCCTCCCTACCTCTGAGGAAGCACAGTTCCCGCTCAGTCCAGTCAAAACTGTTCGCTGCTCTGGCACCCCAATGGTGGAACAAGCTCCCTCACGACGCCAGGACAGCGGAGTCAATCACCACCTTCCGGAGACACCTGAAACCCCACCTCTTTAAGGAATACCTAGGATAGGATAAAGTAATCCTTCTAACCCCCCCCCCTTAAAAGATTTAGATGCACTATTGTAAAGTGGTTGTTCCACTGGATATCATAAGGTGAATGCACCAATTTGTAAGTCTCTCTGGATACAAGCGTCTGCTAAATGACTTAAATGTAAAATGTAAATGTGATGGCCAAATACCTAAATTATATCCGGCTATTCGTTTAATATCTGTATCACCACCCTTCAAAAGCTCCTAGTTTGGCAGCCATCTTTATATTCTTGTTTCTGACGTCACATATTCATCTGTAGCATTTAGCTAAATATGCCCTATGGCCTCTCCCAGCTGTGCTAGGTTGAGCGATCTCTTACGGCTAATGCTAAAGTCTGCCAGGGGCCTTGCCATCACTTCAGCTCAGTGGGCTGCCGTCAGTCACTCTGTCAACTGTGTGCACTGGGGACGGGGGCTAATCGAGCTAGCGACCGGTGCGGGTTAGACGAATTAGCCGTATCAAATTCCCATCTGTTTACCCAGGTGGTCAGTCTGTGTGACAGGAGGGAGCCAGGATACTGACCCACACACAGCTGGCTGGCCAGAGTGGAGGGACTCTCTCACTCTGATTTAACCCTGATCTTACCAGATAAGTTGACTGTGAACACATTCTCATTTACAGCAACGACCTGGAGAATAGCTACAGGGGAGAGGAGGGGAGATGAATGAGCCAATTGGAAGCTGGGGATGATTAGGTGGCCATGATGGTATGAGGGACAGATTGGGAATTTAGCCATGACACCGGGGTTAACGCCATGGGATCTTTAGCGATCACAGAGAGTCAGGACACCCGTTAAACATCCCATCCCAAAGACAGCACCCTACACAAGGCAATGTCCCCAATCACTGCCCTGGGGCATTGGTATATTTTTGGGGGGACCAAAGGAAAGAGTGCCTGTTACTGGCCCTCCAACACCACTTCCAGCAGCATCTGGTCTCCCATCCAGGACCAACCCTGCTTAGCTTCAGAAGCAAGCCAGCAGCGGGATGTAGGGTCTCGCTCTCTCAGCCTGAAGACACATTATGTGAGCCGTGAAGACACATTATGTGATGCCTTTGGATCGCTAACTTCAGAAACGGTTGTTCAATCCACTAACGATTACACACGGCGGCAGAAAGTACCTTCTCCTTCCTGTACCAAACCATCCATGAACATAGTCAATATCCTCTTTGATTAGGGCCATTTCAACCATCTGGAGAGTTCAAAAACCTTTTCCAATGCAGTATCACACATCCTTCTAAATGAAACAGCCAATATGTAGCAGGAGTAGCAGCAGCAGCAGCATCCAACCAGGCCCGGTAGCTAGCTAGCAGCGTAGACTTTAAAGAAGCTTAACAGTGGGGGGGCTGGTGCTGAGGAAAGCAGAGGAATGCAGCGAAAGCCTCAGTGTTCACAGGCTCCTCAGGCCGCCTCAGGACACACTTGGCACAGCAAACAAGACTCCCAAATAACCACCGCCGGGACGGGAGTTCAGGTGGATGCTGGGATGGATTTGTGCATTTAACATTTTTCCTATTCTCCCTCCACTCCTCTTGTGTGGTGCAGACAGGGATACATTCTTTGGGGTGGCTCAGGGAATTCTCTGAGTGTATCCGAGGATTTCCTTTCATTCAAATAGCAGGCAACTTAGAGCTCCCACCGTGGAGGAACTGGAAACACACTGGTGGTGTCTGTAGACTGTCTAAAATATACAGAACTACAGTGGCTCATACAGTGGCTCATACAGTGGCGACACAGCTCACAAACTACTTCATCCCTCTGGCTCCTCTGTAACAATATAACAAGACTATTTAGTCTAGAAGGGGGACTTTGCTCTGAGGCCGTCACCATGATTGAAGAGCGAGTGACAGACGGGTCTTCACCGTAGCTGACCGATGGCGTAGGAAGGCCAACAAACATCCACAAGCTTCTAATTCGCCAGCCGGCAAACAATAGGAGTGGGAGAGATGATGAATTCATGAATGGAGTTATTAGAGCATCTGAAGTATGCCGGGGTCATTCCAGCTTATTACGTATGAATAAAGGGAAAACACCAGTTTTTTTTTTTTTGGACAACGCCGTGCGTCCATCCTCCTCAAACCCCCACAGACTACTGGTACACAACGCAGTGTGTCCATCCTCCTCAAACCCCCACAGACTACTGGTACACAACGCAGTGTGTCCATCCTCCTCAAACCCCCACAGACTACTGGTACACAACGCAGTGTGTCCATCCTCCTCAAACCCCCACAGACTACTGGTACGCAACGCAGTGTATCCATCCTCCTCAAACCCCCACAGACTACTGGTACGCAACGCAGTGTATCCATCCTCCTCAAACCCCCACAGACTACTGGTACACAACGCAGTGTGTCCATCCTCCTCAAACCCCCACAGACTACTGGTACACAACGCAGTGCGTCCATCCTCCTCAAACCCCCACAGACTACTAGTACACAATGCAGTGCGTCCATCCTCCTCAAACCCCCACAGACTACTGGTACACAATGCAGTGTGTCCATCCTCCTCAAACCCCCACAGGCTACTGGTACGCAACGCAGTGTATCCATCCTCCTCAAACCCCCACAGACTACTGGTACGCAACGCAGTGTATCCATCCTCCTCAAACCCCCACAGACTACTGGTACACAACGCAGTGTGTCCATCCTCCTCAAACCCCCACAGACTACTGGTACACAACGCAGTGTGTCCATCCTCCTCAAACCCCCACAGACTACTGGTACACAACGCAGTGCGTCCATCCTCCTCAAACCCCCACAGACTACTAGTACACAATGCAGTGCGTCCATCCTCCTCAAACCCCCACAGACTACTGGTACACAATGCAGTGCGTCCATCCTCCTCAAACCCCCACAGGCTACTGGTACACAACGCAGTGCGTCCATCCTCCTCAAACCCCCACAGACTACTGGTACACAACGCAGTGTGTCCATCCTCCTCAAACCCCCACAGACTACTGGTACACAACGCAGTGTGTCCATCCTCCTCAAACCCCCACAGGCTACTGGTACACAACGCAGTGCGTCCATCCTCCTCAAACCCCCACAGGCTACTGGTACACAACGCAGTGCGTCCATCCTCCTCAAACCCCCACAGACTACTGGTACACAACGCAGTGCGTCCATCCTCCCTCCTCTTCAATCTCACTTTCCCTCTCCCCCACTTTCTCATTCTCTCACTTGTAACATTGTAACTAGCCACCACATACACACCTCTTTCTCTCTCCATCTTTCTTACATCTCTCTATCCTCCCACTCCCCACCTTTCCTTTAATCACTTTAGGTATCAATAATTAACCTGGTTGCTGTCTTCTCTGCCCGGCTTGTTTAGCGTTGTCTGTTACTGCGCCGACTTAATGCGGCGCTGGATTGTAGGCGGCGAGGGCCCTCTCCTCTGCTGCACGGTGTCCAACGGCTAGCAGCTAACTTGATCATCACACAATGCAGCATCTGGCCATGCAGGGAGAGTTGTCATGAAGCATTTCAACCCACGCCACTTTGCCCTCTACTTACTAGATGGTGTGTGTGTGTGTGTGTGTGTGTGTGTGTGTGTGTGTGTGTGCGGGATGGAGCGGCCATCGTCGCTCATCAGAGGGTCGCAGGGAAAAAACACCTTGACAAATATCTCATTACAGAATGAGAGGTGTGGGAGGAAAAATCTATCACTCCATCAGGATTCTATGGCCGCTGGGACCCAAGGAATAGAGGGATGGAGGGAGGGATAGAGTGAGAGAAAGAGAGAGAGAGAGAAATTGAGAGAGAGAGAAATTGAGAGAGAATTGTTATGGCTCGTGCTGTGACCCATCAAGCATCGTGTTGTGGAAGTCTATTGAATTTGGTCGAGGACAGAAATAGATAATTTGATAGTGCCAAATAATATTTGTCATTTTGTGCAACAGAGTGGATGTATGTAGGTGGGGGTGAAGGTGTGTGTGTGTGTGTGTGTGTGTGTGTGTGTGTGTGTGTGTGTGTGTGTGTGTGTGTGTGTGTGTGTGTGTGTGTGTGTGTGTGTGTGTGTGTGTGTGTGTGTGTGATTCAGCCAAACAGTTAAGTGTCTAAGTTTTGTTCTGCATCTTGTCAGTAGGAATCAGCAGGATAAACGTGTAAACCCTATCAATATCAGATGAAGACCCCCCCCCCCCCACACACACACACACACACACACACACACACACACACACACACACACACACACACACACACACACACAGAGAGTAGCACTCAATCAGCTTCCCCTTGTCAACAAAATGATTATCACGTAATTCTTCATTATCCCCCTTAACCTGTAGAAACTTTGTTGCTATGGAAACTAACGCAGCAGAAGACAGAAGCACTGGAGAGTGTGTTTTCTGCTCTCCGGGAGAAGGGAAGTGGTAAAGAAGAAACAACGGTGACTCTAGGCGGCCATCGGTCCCCAAGGCCTCAGTCCTCACCCAGTGTCATTTTTTTTACCCAGGATTAAATTCCGGATCTAAATCGACACGCATCAATTATTCAAACATTAGTCAGATAAGTTCAACTCAATATGTGACACTGACTGTCTGTACGATAATGTAAAATATGTCTTTCTGTTTTATATAGGGCTGGGAGGGTTGTTTTCCTGGCTATGTGACATGGCCACATTATATACTATTAGGCCCAGAGTTTTTCTTATTCAGGTTTTGTTTCTTGTTCAACGCATTAGCTGCTCTTCCTGCCGTTTATTATCGATCCCCATTAGGTCCTGCCAAGGCAGCAGCTACTCTTCCTGGGGTTTATTATCGATCCCCATTAGGTCCTGCCAAGGCAGCAGCTACTCTTCCTGGGGTTTATTATCGATCCCCATTAGGTCCTGCCAAGGCAGCAGCTACTCTTCCTGGGGTTTATTATCGATCCCCATTAGGTCCTGCCAAGGCAGCAGCTACTCTTCCTGGGGTTTATTATCGATCCCCATTAGGTCCTGCCAAGGCAGCAGCTACTATTCCTGAAAATTTATTATCGATCCCCATTAGGTCCTGCCAAGGCAGCAGCTACTCTTCCTGGGGTTTATTATCGATCCCCATTAGGTCCTGCCAGGGCAGCAGCTGCTCTTCCTGGGGTTTATTATCGATCCCCATTAGGTCCTGCCAAGGCAGCAGGATTGTTGCTTCCATCAATGTAATTGTCCGCATAATTTGTGTGTGTGTGCGTGATTTCCTGCAAGACAGGAATGTCAGTGTTCTGCCATGGCCAGCGAAGAGCCCGGATCTCAATCTCATTGAGCATGTCTGGGACCTGTTCGGAGGTTGAGGGCTAGGGCCATTCCCCCCAGAAATGTCCGGGAACTTGCAGGTGCCTTGGTGGAAGTGTTGGGTAACATCTCACAGCAAGAACTGGCAAATCAGTCCATGAGGAGGAGATGCACTGCAGTACTTAATGCAGCTGGTGGCACCACCAGATTCTGACTGTTACTTTTGATTTTGACCCCCCCTTTGTTCAGGGACACATTATTCAATTTCTGAGTCACATTTTTGTGGAACTTGTTCAGTTTATGTCTCCGTTGTTGAAACTTGTTATGTTCATACAAATATTTGCACATGTTAGTTTGCTGAAAATAAACGCAGTTGACAGTGAGAGGACGTTTCTTTTTTTGCTGAGTTTACTTCTATGCTCGCTTCAAGGCAAATAACACTGAGACATGCATGAGAGCACCAGCTGTTCTGGACGACTGTGTGATCACGCCCTCCGCAGCTGATGTGAGTAAGACCTTAAAACAGGTCAACATTCACAAGGCCACAGGGCCAGATGGATTACCAGGATGTGTACTGCGATCATGCGCTAACCAACTGGCAAGTGTCTTCACTGACATTTTCAACCTCTCCCTGTCCGAGTCTGTAATACCAACATGTTTTAAGCAGACCATCATAGTCCCTGTGCCCAAGAACACTAAAGTAACCTGCCTAAATGACTACCGACCCGTAGCACTCATGTCTGTAGCCATGAAGTGCTTTGAAAGGCTGGTCATGGCTCACATCAACACCATCACCCCAGACCCACTCCAATTTGCATACTGCCCTAACAGATCCACAGATGATGCAATCTCTATTGCACTCCACACTGCCCTCTCCCACCTGGACAAAAGAAACACCTATGTGATAAGGCTATTAATTGACTACAGCTCAGCGTTCAACACCATAGCACGCTCAATAAGCTAAGGTCACTGAGACTAAACACCTTCTGCAACTGGATCCTGGACTTCCTGACGGGCCGACCCCAGGTGGTAAGGGTAGGTAACAACACGTCCGCCACGCTAATCCTCAACACAGGGGCCCCTCAGGGGTGCGTGCTCAGTTCCCTCCTGTACTCCCTGTTCACTAATGACTGCGTGGCCAGGCACGACTCCAACACCATCATTAAGTTTGCAGATGACACAACAGTGGTAGGCCTGGTCACCGACAACGGCGAGACAGCCTATAGGGAGGAGGTCAGAGACCTGGTCGTGTGGTGCCAGGACAATAACCTCCCCCTCAGCATGATCAAGACAAAGGAGATGATTGTGGACTACAGGAAAAGGAGGACCGAGCACACCCCCATTCTCATCGACGGGGCTGTAGTGGAGCAGGTTGAGAGTTTCAAGTTCCTTGGTGTCCACATCACCAACAAACTATCAAGGTCCAAGCACACCAAGACAATCGTGAAGAGGACACAACAACACCTTTTCCCCCTCAGGAGACTGAAAAGATTCTACAGCTGCACCATCGAGAGCATCCTGACTGGTTGCGTCACTGCCTGGTATGGCAACTGCTTGGCCTCTGACTGCAAGGCACTACAGAGGGTAGTGCGTACCACCCAGTACATCACTGGGGCCAAGCTTCCTGCCATCCAGGACCTCTATACCAGAGGAAGGCCCTAAAAATTCATAGACTGCTCTCTCTGCTTGTGCACAACAAGCGGTATCGGAGCGCCAAGTCTAGGTCCAAGAGGCTTCTAAACAGCTTCTACCCCCAAGCCATAAGACTCTTGAACATCTAATCAAATAGCTACACAGACTATTTGCATTGCCACCCCCCCCCCACCCCCACCCCATTACACCGCTGCTACTCTCTGTTACATGTACATATTACCTCAATTACCTCGACTAACTGCTGCCCCCGTACATTGACTCTGTACTGGTACCCCCTGTATATAGTCTCGCTATTGTTATTTGACTGCTGCTCTTTAACTACTTGTTACTTTTATCATTCATATTTTTTTAAACTGCATTGTTGGTTAGGGGCTTGTATGTAAGCATTTCACTGTAAGGTCTACACCTGTTGTATTCGGCACGTGACTTATAAAACTTGATTTGATGTACATTTGCAGCAGCACTAAGACAACTCAGCGACACAACGGTAGGGATTATCTGAGCAGTGCTTGGGTCACTGATAAGTCATTGCCTCAGACTCCATCTCTTTACCAAGCAATGATAAGTACAACGGGATCCACTGCATCCCAATCCACTGGGGACATAGGAACATGTGTTTGTCTGTGTGACAAGGACGAAACGTGAAACATCGGCAATTACAGAAACGTTGGCAATGTGGTAAACAAAAACAAGAAAAGGCCAAACAAAACACAAACGAGACGATTCAGCAAGGGTGTTCACAGAGAGGGACTTCAGAGATGCTTGCTTCTTCCCAAGGGTACCTCCACTCTTTTAAAAGGTATAGAGCAATATAGCATGGTATAGGGCATAAAGCAGTGTGTGTGCATAGTGTAAATATGTGTGTGCGTATAGTGACTATGTGTGTGTCCATGCGTATACAAGCATGTGCATGCTTGCCTGTGTGCACGTAGCAAGTCTTACCAGTGATCTTATTCAGCTCAGCCAGGGTCTCCTGGTAGGCAGCTATGACCTGTCCATAACGGCCAATCACCTCCTTCCTCAGGTTGTCCCAGTGGGGAGACAGTTCCCCAAGGTCCCTCAGCTCCTGTATCCTGGAATGACAGGGAATCCACAGGGAATGTCAATGAGAGATACATGGATTGTTACGGAGTACAAGGAATTTCTCAACCAGACTCTGTCACCTCAGTTCAATCAAACCCATATCCCATTGACACAGAAAGGGAGAGAGAAAGTAAGGAGAGCGACAGAGTAAGAACAGAGAGAGAGAGAGAGAGAGAGAGAGAGAGAGAGTAAATCAATCAATACATTGTATTTGTAAAGCCTGGCCGAGCAAGCAGAGACATAAGCAGAAGCACAGTGGCCAGGAAACTAAAATAACTCCATAGAAGGAAGAAACCTAGAGAGGAACCTGGCTCAGAAGGAAGGCATATCCCTGAACTGTCTTTACTGGGTAGAGATATACAGGAATGTCACTGAGAAGATACAGATCTTCACAGAATACACGCATGCATTTTGTAAATCAAGACATTCATGAAGATTGCTTTGGCAGGTTCACCACAACCACATACAGCATTATCCAGCAAGACTGAACCTATTCTATGACCCCCTGCTCCCAGCATCATCTAATGCTATTGTGCTGGCTCATGGCCAATAGCACGGTTAGATTTCCTCCACTGTGACTAATGCTGTTCATTGTCTTCTGGTTTGAGTCATATGACCCTAACTGTCACAGTGGTGAGTGTATTAACAGACCGTTTAACACCTCACACACACACACACACACACACACACACACACACACACACACACACACACACACACACACACACACACACACACACACACACACACACACACACACACACACACACACACCCCATCCCTGAGCCTCACTGTTTAGTCGATAGACTGATCATTATGAAACAAATCCCACCCTCAGGCTAGAAGCCATTTTGTCCACTTATCCACTCGTTTACCAACATCACCCCTTCTTCTCTTCTCCCAGTCAGAGACATCCTACCACCCAGATCCCATTAACCAAGAATAAACCCCTCTCTAGCCCTCTTCTCTAGTTTGTCAGAGTCGATCGCCGCGGCAACCGGATTCATCTCGTAGCGAGGCGTGCTTGTGAGGCGTGTAGCCGGAGGGCCAAAATACCCCTACACGTTGCCATTAGGGGCCCGAGGTAAACTGAGGTCATTGCTGAGGAAATAACCACCCGTCGCCGGAGGCGTCCAAGCTGATACCCAGGCTACCGCCTGTGTGTGAGTTTTCCTGAGCCGGCTGGGTCGTAGTTATCATCTGAATGGCTGTGATCAGGCGTGATATGAGACACGGTGCCTGTACTATCCACTGTAAAGAAGGTCTTGATCTCAATGATACGTAGGGGGTTTCGGTGGGCTATTTGCTTTAATAGAGATGTGTTATTCTTGACAACGGATCCAATGTTTCTCAGACTACAGACATTGTGGTGCTGCTAATCAGACTCACTAAAATGTCAATTAGCCACTACAAGGATATGTTATCAGACTGTTTGATCTATTCTAATTCATTTGCAAATGTATCATCTTTCGAAATATTCGCATGATGTGTATTTTGTGAGAGATTAAGGGACATTTGCAAACATACCATCAAATCATCTATCACCACCCTCCACCCTCTCGCCTCACGAAACCCAACTGACAATGGCACAGAAGTAAACAGATAGATAGTGCCATGCTGCCCAGGTACAGTTAACATATCTCCGTGACCCCCCTTTCCACCTTAAAGTGTACCCTCTCTCTACGGTAGTAAACAACATGAGTAGTGCTATCTGGGGTCCTTGGGACATCCCTACCCTAAACCCTAGCCCTAACCATTTTAAAGTTCAACTTCAATGGGATAGGGACATCCCAAGGATCCCAGAGAGCAAGGCCCTACTTTAAATAGGCGCTGTGGCAGACCTAGAGGTGGAACACATTGCTCTGTGACCAAGACGCTGTGCGGCTATGCTCCACAGGTGAGTTGTGGGTAACGGCCATAGGGAGCTTTGATTCAACATCATGGGAGAGAGTTAAAGGGATAGTTCCATGATTTTACATATTTACCTATTTGTTTCCTTATTAGCATTTCTTGATAGTGGCTAGTTCAACAAAACCAGCATGGATTGCAGTCCTTGTCCATAGACTGATTTCAAGTAACAAAACAAATACACACCACCCCCCCCTAAAAGATATAGATGTACTATTGTAAAGTGGTTGTTCCACTGGATATCATAAGGTGAATGCACCAATTTGTAAGTCGCTCTGGATAAGAGCGTCTGCTAAATGACTTAAATGTAAATGTAAATATCTAAACATGTAAAATAGAGTAACTACCCCATTAATTTTGATTACCATAAGTAATAGGGACTTATCTAGCTGAACCAGGTGGGCTTCCGACTGTTCGCTTTCAGAATATTCCGTAAAAAGGGAACTTCAGTATCTCATTCCGGTATCAGATCATCCACCCTTAATTGTGTGGAGATTTCCTCAGAGAACAATGATGAGTTCCCATGTAAAGTTCCCGACTCAAAGCCTTCCCGTGTAGCCTTAACACTTTCAACCAGAAGATTAGCATCTTTTTAAATTAGTCAGCACACAAAAGGCACCCGATTTCTTTTAAAACAGGACAAAAATATTCTCCAGTATCAGTTTGGGGTAGAAGAGGGAGAAAAAAATGATTATTTCTCTTTGTTCTGTATGGTAATCCGACACCACCGCTGACAGAGATAATGATATTGGCCCTCTCGCAGAGTAGGAGATGGGGACGTTCAGATAGGTGTCGTTTCGTGGGGGTTGGGGTAGTGAGGTTTAATGTAGACCCACTCCATGAGGCCTCGATGCTCCAATCAAACATATTGTTCTAACCCAGCCATCCACTTGGGTTTGGAGAGGGTTCTAATGCTCATGAGAGAATGCAGTGTGTGTGTGTGTGTGTGTGTGTGTGTGTGTGTGTGTGTGTGTGTGTGTGAGAGAGAGAGAGAGATGCTCTCTCTGTGATGCTGTCTGATTCCAGCGCTACAGCCACTTTGTCAAACACCATACCCATGCTCTTTAGCAGATTGCAGCCATTCAGTGTAATCCATATTCTTCTGTCTGAACCACTGTTATTTGTGTATCAAGAGGCCCCAGCCCAGACGGGTTATTTTGATGCTGGGCAGACAGCAGTGGTTGGGGGTCAGTGGGTGAACAACAGTGTGTGTGCCGGGGGTAGGGGGAGACTGAGTCACAAGCCTTAAGAGGGACAATGAATAAGGAAGATGAAGGAGGGAGAGAGAGAGAGATGTGGTAGAAAGCTATAGATAGTACACAGCATAATGAAACTCTGACCTTGCGGGGGGGGGGGGGGGTAACTGCGTTATGCCAGTGAGATAGAGAGAGGGGAAGAGAGATAGACGGGGGGGTGACAATGAGTCACAGGCCTTAAGAGGGAAACTGAGTAGGGAAGATGAAGGAGAGAAAGAGTGAGAGAGACAAATGCAGAGAAGATTGACATGAGAGAGAGACTGAAACTTGAAGAACAAGACACTGTAGGGAATGAGGGCAAAAGAAGACAGAGGCCTCAGACAGACAAGCAGAAGAAAGAAAAGGCGAGAGAAAGAAAAGGAGAGAGAGATGGAGAGAGAGAGAGAGAGAGAGAGAGAGAGAGAGAGAGAGAGAGAGAGAGAAAGAGAGAGAAAGAGAGAGCTGTTATGTTCAAACTGACTTGGACAGATGAGGGTTACAGAATACATTTTCCAAAGAGCAAAGACCTGTCATGTGAGAGACTTTATTTCATGCTGTGTTATAGTAGCCTGTTCAATTTAATCACCGAGAGCTTTGGGCCTGGGGTCAATATAACCTGCGTGAGACGACTCACAAACAGAAGCCTCCTTCTTTACAACCCAACCCGCCTCCTTTACTGTAGACGGCCCAGTACATAGAGAACTATAGCCTACTGATTTTAATATAGTGTGCTTTACTGAAATGTAGTGTAGAGAGGCCATGGTATCAACCACCAACCAAAGGCAGACCGCTGTGACGCTCTTTAGTTCACAGGAAGACGATCAGCTCACTTCCTCCTTGTTGAATGGGGAAGGAATGTAGGCGTAGCTGGGAATTCATGAAACAATCTGATCAATTCATTAAAAAAAACGAGGAGAAATATCATTTAACTCCCACACACACATCCATAATTTGGGACACTCACACACAAAGAGCCACACAAGAGCTATACCCCCACACAAAAGGACAAAGATTAAACAGGCATGTTGATAATGTTGGAACATGGCTGTCAACATCAAAGGGAACGAGGGATGAAGAGAGGAGAAAAAGAGATGCCACTATTAGCATAAAGTGATGCCGGGGAAGGTGACTAAGCCACTTCACAGTGTGTGTGTGTGTGTGTGTGTGTGTGTGTGTGTGTGTGTGTGTGTGTGTGTCACTTCACAGCCTTAAAAGGCGTATCTTAATCATTAAAGGGTAAAGCCTGATTGAGTTTTTACACAGAACCAAGAGGTAGCTAGAACGCCTGAAATCGTTCAGAGAGGATTAGAAACAAGCTCTTAAACTCCCCATCTACCTTGTAGTGAATAATAGATATACATTGACGTGTGGGGGTAAACAAATTCAATAACGTACTTGTGTTTTTGAGCACGTGTCATACACACCCATTGTATAGTGACAGAGCGAGATCGTTCTCTGAATAGTCCTTAGTTGCTATATCCATCATTTACAAATGAATGATATGTACCCATTGGTTCCTGAACAAGAGAACATCTAAGTGCCTCATGAGCTTAGTTCAACTGTCGTACACCATCAGAACCCAGAATATCCGCTTGTTTCATGCCAATGTTTATAAACAATGTAAACATAAACAAACGCTGTACAGCCTCAAAACACTATCATTTTTATGGTCAGTCCTTGCATCCATAGCTCCGTCTATGATTTTAAGAGTCGTTACGTTTCTCCAGGTCCATCCACTTTTTTACCAAAACAGAGGTGGGGTGACGGCTTTGTTATACTTTCAATGAAGGACTCTAGCTTTAAAGTATTTCTCTACTCAGACTGCAAGTAGCAAGAGAGGTTTGAGTCCAGAGGCAATAGACCAGATAATAACAAGGCTTAAAGAATAGCTTTTAAGGGAGGGAACTTGAGGGAAACCTTGGTCTGAGAATGTTCTAATCTAGAATTTGAGGGAAACATTGGTCTGAGAATGTTCTAATCTAGAACTTGAGGGAAACCTTGGTCTGAGAATGTTCTAATCTAGAATTTGAGGGAAACCTTGGTCTGAGAATGTTCTAATCTAGAATTTGAGGGAAACCTTGGTCTGAGAATGTTCTAATCTAGAACTTGAGGGAAACCTTGGTCTGAGAATGTTCTAATCTAGAACTTGAGGGAAACCTTGGTCTGAGAATGTTCTAATCTAGTTTAATGACTTGGGATTCCAAACTAGTGGGCTGATGGGGACACTCCATGTGTTCCAAATGGAACCCTATCCTTTATAGTGCACAACTTTTGACCAGGGCCCATAGGGCACTATGAAGGGAATAGGGAGCCATTTGGGATACTGCCGCTGACCATGAGATTGACCCCTTGGCGACCGAGGGACTATATGACGGACAGGGGATTATGAGGGATTGCTAGGGACGGCGGGCGTGTTGAGGAATGATCTGTCCTGACAGACACTCATAGGGACCTTGAGGGAAGAGAACACTGAGATCTTCTTACCCATCACAGTGGCTTCTCTCGTATAAACTGGTTAGGATAATCTATTCACTGGCAGCATCTTAACCTTTCCTTTATTGAGTACAATGACAAAACTGGACCTGCAAAGGGAGGTTTAAATGATGGTTAATGAGGGTTAACTGTGGTTAAAGAAGGGACATTAAACTCCCAAATCTAATTTTGTCAGATGTTTCCAGACTCCAAAAGTAGTCTAATGTCAAAATCATCAGACTACTATTGAGGTACGAAAACATCTGACAAACTTGAATGTTTGTTGAGTATAATTTCCCATCGACACTACACTAGGAACATTCCGGGGGGATTCAAACGTCATCTGGAATCATTTTGGTTTCAATACACATCCCTTTTTCCTCATCATCTTGTGGCCACTTTGACCTCATCATCTTGTGGCCACTTTGACCACTAATTAGCTAACAAGATCAAGAGCAGAGTCAATTAGCGACACAGTACCTTCCTCTTGCTCAAAGCCACTCTCAGCTCGATAAAGCTCCAGGACTTTGTTCAGAACAACGCAGTGTTGGGGGGGTGGGGTGGTGTTTATCTCTCTCTCTCTTTGTGTGTGTCTCTCTCTGCATGTGTGTGTGTGCGTGTGCAAATGTCTGTGTGCCTGTATGCAAGTGTACATCTGTGTCTGTGTGTGAGTGTGTGTTGCTGGTTGACTAGTGTGCAGGTGTACAACAATCCCCTTTTGAAGTGTTAAACAGACCTGAATAATTCAATCCTCTCTAAGTATAGCTCTTAAACAACCATTTACATCTCTGAAATAGGCCTGTTAATGTAGGCAGGCCCAGAGCTATAGTGTCCCTATTGAAATCAATGCACTGTACCTCCTAGTGGTTAGATTTAGGCTTAGAGTAAGACTGTTACAATAGATCTTAGGTCTGTGATCTACCTATGCACTGATCCGAGGTCAGTGTTGATGTCTACCTCCCAGTGGTTAAGTTTGGCCTTACCTGATCCTCGATCAGCTGCTGTTTACCTTCTAACAAATCACTGTGCTTATAAAGACAAGTCATTATCCCATATGTAATACTGTTCCAAGGTCAGGTTTTGCTTTGTCCCTCCCAGTGGTTCATAAAGACTGAACTGATCCTAGATGGGTTCTTACCTCCTCATGTCTTCCTGGATGTAGAGGTGGAGGAGCTGTCTGGGGATGCTGAAGGACAGAGTACACTCCTCCATCTGTTCCCTCACCAGCATCCATTTACTATCCACCGTCTGGAACTTGTAGACCTTACACACCGGGTTCTTAAAGACTGGGAGAGAGGGAGGGAGAGAGAGAGAGAGAGAGAGGAGGTGGAGGGTGAGAGGGAAAGGGGGAGAAGGAGGGGAGAAGGAGGGTAGAAAGAGGGAGAGAGAGAGAGAGAGTGAGAGGGAGAGGGGAGGGACAGAGGGTGAGAGGGAGGAGGGAGAGGGTTAGGGAGAAGGGGGAGGAAGAGGAAGGGAGAGGTGGTAAAGGGGGGATAAAGAGGGAGAGAGGTAGAAGGGGGAGAGAGAAAGAGAGACACACAGTATCAACCATCACAACATACTGAAAATGATTACAATCACTGAAAATGATTCATTTGCATGTGCTGCAAATAAAATCCCATAATCAATAACAGCGTCTGCGATAGATACGGTTGTTGCTTGCCTCATCTTCCAAGAGCCACATCTCTCTCTCTCTATCGCTCTTTCTCCATCTCTCTCTCTCCAAGACTTAGAAAATTAAGACTATAAGAGGTCTCAGGTCAGCCCATTAAATTATTCAACAATTCCTTCATTGGATTTGATTCCCATTTGAATTGTTTGTTTATGATAGAGCAGTAAAGGAAAGGGAAGATGGTTCATTCCCCAAACTTTGCCTCACCATCTTCTCCTATTAAACCCCATTCAAATTCAACCCTTCCACTCCTTTCCTTCTCCTTCCTAGAGTGGCTATTAGCAGCAATCATGCGGCAACCAAAAAACAGCTTTAATACTCTTATCAGTGTGCTGGCAGTCGCTGGGCGAGAAAGCCGGAAAACGGCGTACGCCTCAAACAGCTATCCGCAGTCCGCTGCCGTTGTTCCTTTTCTTAGACGCCACGCTAGCGTTCTAGAAGGAAGTCACTCAATAGTAATAAGCTGGAGCGCTCCGATAGTAGAAGAAGAGACTTCACCATTGAAGACGGAGGCTTCAAGATGTGTAATGTTACCAAAAAAGCTACACGGCACCGACGGTTGGGAATCACAAGTGTGACCCAAGCACTTATTCCTCCCTTTCAAAAAGAAAATCACTTCCCCTCTTCCTTGTGAAGCTGCAACCAACCAACTAACAGTGGTAATGTCAGTCCAACTCCTGGAGGAGAGGAGAGAGGAGGAGAGGGGAGAGGAAGGGGGAGGAGGGGAGGAGAGGAAGGGGGAGGAGGGGAGGAGAGGCGGAGAGGAGGTGAAAGGTAGGGAGAGGAGAGGAGGAGAGGAGGTGAGAGGTAGGGAGAGGAGAGGAGGCGGGAGGAGGGGAGAGAAGAGGAGAGGAGGCCCCGTTACCATATGAACCCATTTGCCATCCATTTACTTTCCAAGGTGCGAATTCAATAGAGACTCGCCCTCACTCCGTCATCCCTTTTCAATGTCAGGGCCTTATTCTGAGCACTTGTCCTGGGTATTCCGGGTCCCATGTCCCATACAGAAGGCAACAGAGCGTTGGAAAGTGTAGTGACAACCTTGTGATGTCCGGGCACAACGAGGGGCGGTGTGGCAGTGGAGAGACCTTCTAATTGGAGGATAATGTGTCAGAGGGGACTTTTACTAGAGGCACTGGGGTGGAAAGCACTAGCGGTTCGGGGGGGGGGGGGATCAGGGGGGGCCAGTGCCCCTGTGACAACAATTTTGGACCCCCTAAATGTGGAGTATGAAATAATTTTTACATAACTCATTTTTTCTATCGTTCTTTTTTATCATCCGTTATTAGACAGTGGCAACGCGGAACACTATTTTAACCCACACATTTTCTAGAGGGACGGCTTTAGGCGGAACACAACAGTATCGTACAACATGCATCTACATAACGAACATGGTCTTTTGCCTGCTAATGCCTGCAATGCAGTGAAGAAAACGATATGACAACAATAACGTCTAATGTAACTGGCCCCTCTAACAGTACAACTGGCCCCAGCTTGGCCCCCCCAGTTGAAATGGTCTAGAACCGCCACTGGTGGGGAGTAATGTGGTGTTCAGTTCAGTGTCAAGGACAGTCAGAGAGGTAGGAATCGGGCCCCTGGAAGGTTGGCTAAAACAGACTAGAGCCAAGCCCATCCACCATAGTTACTGGAACCAGGCTAGAAAGGACCATGTGAAAAAGATGATATCTGATCTGGTAGAGTACGGTTGAAGTCGGCAATCAACACAATAGTGTGAAAAGTGAAAAATAAGAAAGGGTTAAACTCCCATACCAGTAGAAAGACTTTTTCACAACTTTCAGTAGCTGGCTAAGGTTAGCTTAGCATGCTAAATAATTACACTGACAGCTGTCAGTCAGTGGCCTATTTGTTGTTATTTCTCTGCTACACCTGGAAATCACCACAACGTTCCCACCCCCAATTCCTGAATATGTATTAGCAGCCTGCGTCAGTCTTCGAGGTGGAACCTAAACATGGATTTTCTTTCTAGGACAGGAAATACTCGAAATAGGTGCGGAAACCTCCTCTGAGGTGGGCCCTTTCAGCTTTTAAGCCATCATTTTTTTCATAATCATTATATTCATGATTACATCAAATGAAAAAGAATAGCTATGATTTGAAATGGAGAGCTTGATCTCGTATTATTAAATGACACTGTTGCTGCGGCTGTGTGGAGAGAGACAGGATTCTAGAGGGCATTTCAAAGAGTAAGTCGGAATTAAAAAGAGAGAGGGAGAGGTGAGAGGGACGGATTGAGAGCGAGATGAAGGGATGACTGGTACTTCCTCCTTGCAGCGGACACGGTCGAAGGAGCAGATTAACCTCTGACCTTCCCCCGCCGCCACGCTAATCCGAAGGCCAATCAGATTGCTCCGTCCTCCTCTCCCCACACCTCTTAAGGAAATTACTTCTTCCCTGGGCGTCCCCCCCTCCTGTGTGTGTGTATTGTGTGTGTGCTTGTGTGCATGTGTGTGTATGCATCCTTCTCCGCTCTCCCCTCTCTGAAAGGTAATACAAGTGAAGGGCTAAATTGCATTAGTCAATCTCTCTAAGTCTGCGGGGAGCGTGTTATAGTGATGGGACGCAGCTGTGCCACCCGCCTTCCTGCAACCCACCCCGCGCAGGAAGGCGGGTGGCACAGCCCCCTGGTGCCTGCCTCTCGCTAGCTAATTGCGACAGATAGTGACAATGACGACGGGTATAGAGAACAGAGCTGCAAGGAAAGTCATACCAACACACGCTGAGGACGGAAATAGAGACAGAGAAAAAGATGAAGATAAGACTTTCTAGAAAGTACCGAGATACGATAATAAGGAAGGGAAAGAAAGAGGACGATGAGTTGGAAACTCAGAAGGGTTTCTTTTCCCCTCTGGAGAGGAACGAGTGATAAGAAAAGGGAAAGAAGGACTTTATATTCCCAACACAGCAGGGAGCAGTGACCTTCGCAAGTCTCTTCTTCTCCTCCTCCCTCTTTCCCTCTCTCTTTTTCTCACTCCTGGTGTTTCTGCTAGTTTCACCCTGCTCCCAGTGATCGGGTAACAAGCGAAGTGTGTTGCGCCATTCGGGGGCTTCTCCCTTAATTGGTATCACAGGATCGACGTGGCGTCGCTTCCGCTTGTCTGCCTCTCCAGCAAGTCCACAAAGAACAGATACAGAACCAGGACCGGAGCAGCCAAGGGAGGCAGGCGGACTTTCACCTTGTCTGGGGATATAAAAACCTCCTTTAAATGGGCACTTCACCATTTTATATATATTTTTTTGTACATCATATTAGTTCTGTCCTGCACCCATACCAGTGTCTAGATGTTTGAAAATGGCATTTTCTAAATGTTGTAGTCCAATAGAAAAGAAGAAAAGGTCCCACTATGATGTAATTGGAGACACTGGTATGGTGCTGTAGATAACAAATAAAAGGTTACAAAGGGGTGAATTCCTTTAGAGCCAACGTTGGCCAAGTCTCACACCTTTTCCACTGTCAACTGGCTCTCCCTCCCTTTACTTACTTAAACCAAGGCTTCCCGTTCTAATCTGAGAATGAATAATATGAATTCTTTAATCAAAATGGTTAGCCCCATTGAGACTTCAAATCTCTTTGGCGGGAGAAGGTTAGTCAAGGGCGGCGCACTTTCCAATGAGAAAACCATGAAGTCTAGTGGGGGTTAACTTAATGTATCACTTTATTAAACTTTGTCAATTTCAAGCTGCTTTTGGGGGTAACACTAGGTCATGGTAATTACAGGGGTGAGGGAAAATGCCAAAAATGCCAAAAAACGTGAGATAAACCTTTTCAGTAATAAACTCATTTCACTAGGAGAGATTGGGGTGGTTGGTGAGACGGGAGGAAGGGGGATCAAATTAGCCTTAAAGCTCTTCCCACTGATTACAGGGTTGCCATGACCATGGAAGTCAGCAGTTAAATTATAGGTGTTTAAAGGTAGAAGGAAGAAGCGTAGTTGAACTTACCAGCACCCGTCAGGGGGCTATTATCTTTGTCGTTTGGGGTTGCCTGTGATGACTCACAAACTAAGGTGCACTGTGGAAAGAAGAGAGAGAGAGATGTTTGATGTTTACATGTACATGTCAAATCTCCACCATCAAACACACACATATGAATGTACATTTAACGCCGCTTTTCTCTGAGCAGCGGGGCGGCCACGTCTAGCTTGACATGTTGTTGGTTCAGCATGTCTTGCTCTTCAAATACATTTTAATTAAGCTCAGTGTTTTTTTGAACAGCGGGAGGTAAACGACAGGTGAAGCTAAACACATAGGTGCACAGACAGACAGACAGACAGACCAACCCTCCGTCATTCAAGAACGCTCCATGTGTTTGTCACCGTCCCCTTTGATAATGAGTATCTTCCCATCACAGCTACTGAATGTCCCTTTTTGATGATGCGTGTGGGACAAGACATCAAAGTGCCTCTCTGTCAGTGGCAGAGGCTGACAAACCATCAGAAATACACTTTAGCAGGTACCAACTACTAGGACTGCTACTTTTGCGAAAAAAAGTGGAATATAGTGAAACAAGGTAGCTTTATTTACATCAGGGGAATATAGTGAAAGAAGGTAGCTTCATTTACATCAGGGGAATATAGTGAAACAAGGTAGCTTCATTTACATCAGGGGAATATAGTGAAACAAGGTAGCTTCATTTACATCAGGGGAATATAGTGAAACAAGGTAGCTTCATTTACATCAGGGGAACATGGAGAAACAAAGTAGATTCATTTACACCAGGGGAACATAGAGAAACAAGGTAGCTTTATTTACATCAGGGGAACATAGCAGGGGTTAAACTCCATACGATATGATGTGGCTCTGTTCACGCCAGAGGAACATAGCAGGGGTTAAACTCCATACGATATGACGTGGCTCTGTTCACACCAGAGGAACTGAGCAGGGGTGAAACTCCATACGATATGATGTGGCTCTGTTCACGCCAGAGGAACTGAGCAGGGGTGAAACTCCATACGATATGATGTGGCTCTGTTCACGCCAGAGGAACTGAGCAGGGGTGAAACTCCATACGATATGATGTGGCTCTGTTCACGCCAGAGGAACTGAGCAGGAGATTGCAACTTTCGGCGAAACTCCACATGATAATTGCACTTCCATTCAGTAACACTTCCATTCAGTAACACTTCCATTCAGTGGCGTCTATGAATCACATAATCATGCATAGTGTTAGGGGTGTGAACATTTAAACGCTAAAAAGTTTAAACTAAATTGGAATCCTTAACGTTAATTAAAATCCCTAACTGAAAAACAAATGTTGTCTTTTACGTAGATGGAGAAAGTAAATAGCATAGTGGGTCAATTTCAGCAACAAATAAGAGCGTTGAAGCGCAAGACTCAAATTTCCCCCTGTTTTGGTGCCCTGGCTGGCTACCACGGTGTGAACAGCCTGAAGCGAACAGAGACAGTGTGTGACTATGTGAGAGCGAAGTGTTGCGTCTCGCTCGTCTCAATAACGTAGCCTATTCGTTGATGATTGGCCTTGCTTTACTGAAGTTCCGAGACATTGCAAGCTAAGAAATAGCAAGATACGGCATTCCATTGCAAGATACAGCTTTTGATAGCCGATAGATAGGCCTAGCGCACGGTTTTGACTGTGTGTCTGGTGGCCGACGGCCCTATACCGAGCCCCTCCCCTCTCTCTCTCTCTCCGTCCCTCGCTAGCTCGCTATGAAAGATCCGAGTGTTTGTGTTCTCAGAAGTACGGCAGCTAAATCAGCCTCCTCCGTTCCAAAAATACAGAATTTTAGGAGTGTTGACACTCAGAAATGCGAGTCAACATCCAGAGTCAACGTGCAATCTGTTATTTTGGAATCAACTCTCTGGAGAAAGGCAAGCGACAACAGTGAAGTCCTGTATGGCAATACGTTGACAAGTTAAATGAGAAGGAAATGCTAAGTTTGCGAGGTGGGATTGAGGTACTGTGATGGTAGGACGGGTGCAACACTAAACCGCCTGAAAGGGACGCACCGTGAGGCCCCAACTGTGGCTGGCAGCAGCAGTCGTATCGTCAATTCAAGTGGAATTTTATTCAACCCTTCTTACAGTTTTAACTGAAAAACAATACAAAGATTGCTGTGTAAACGTTAAGAGAAATTGTCCACCCACACACCCTACACCATCAAAAGAGAGCAGGACCCAGAGGCAGACAGCCATGTCAGAGCCCTAGTCAATTATATAAGACTGCTCTCTGTGACTCTGACTTACACACAGGGGTCACACACACACACACACACACACACACACACACACACACACACACACACACACACACACACACACACACACAAAAAAGGTCATTTTGCTGCAACGAGGAGAAGTGTCAACAGACTACAGTGGGTCAGTGAACACCCTATGCTACAGAGTTATGTTATCTCCTCTCAGAAAGACATCATTTCTACTGTACGCAGGTCCATTGTGACTGCCTCCTCATACATGTACAACCACCAGCCAGGTCACACCAGATCAACTTCAGTATTCCACATCTGTCCGGGACCCCAGGATGTCGGGAGATGCCTTCAATACCATCCACTAGGGGCAGTGTGAATGCCTATTACCATCAGGTAGGTTCGCGGCTTGCTAGGGCGTTGTGGATGGAGACCGAGGTTGGGAGGATCGCGGGATCAAGCCCAGTGCTAGGCACTCATTTTCTTTCTGTTTTAACATTATCCTAAACCCTAACCAGTCGGAATGAATGCCTAAACCTAAACGTTCAAAACTGAAGTGAGACAGTGACATCTTGTTGCAAGTACAGTGCTTATATGCTACACATATTATTATATTTTAGACTAAACTAAATATTCCCATTGGGTGTAATAACTAGTCAAATGAAGGTAAAGTACATACATAAACTTTGTTTTTGGTGTGAAAACACCCCATTGGGAGGACGTTTGAGCACTCTTCATGTACCTGGCGATCTCAGAAGAAGACATCAGCTCTCTCTCTCTCTTTCTCTTCCTCTCTCTCGCTCTCATTCCTGTGTTTCTCGGATGGTGCAGCGTAGCATGTCGTGGTGGATTAGCATAGTTGATTGTAGGTGGGATGGTCTCACAAGGGAGATGCCATTCATTCAGACGAGGCGAGTCTCGTAGGAAGGCTATAAGGCTACGGGGAACTGGGATTAGCCGACTATCCCACACAAATAGAAGAAGGATGTATGACGCTCCCTCTCTCTAATTCTCTTTGTCTGTGCACATAATCACACACAGCACTCAGGCTGTCTAAGCCTGTGGCTTCTCTGGCTTGCGCTCTCTCTCTCCCCCACACACACGCAAACGCCGTACGCACACACACATGATAAACATATGCAGTGTCTAAGAGACCCTATCCCACTCTCGCCCTCTCGTCACACTCTACCCCCACCCCACACACACACACACACACACACACAGGGTTGTAAGGGCTTGATGAATCTCATTGGGCCACTTGAGCAGTGACAGACTAATCCTGCAAGCATTAGTGCTAGCCGAGACATCTGGAGGGGAACGATTCTCATACAAACACACACACACACACACACACGTCCTCACCTTCTGGGCCTGCTGCACGTCGGCCGTGATGTGATCCACGTCCCCCTCCTCCATCTCCCCCATGTTCACACGGCTCACCAACACTGTCCCCACCGCCAACACACCATCAGAAGACCTGGGGGAGAGTGGACAGTGTCAACTACGGGAACGAGAGAGAAAAGAGGGCAGAAGCGAGAGGGAGAATAGAGGTGGAGATGGAGCAGCCAATGGGACAGAGAATGGAGGTGGAGATGGAGCAGCCAATGGGACAGAGAATAGAGGTGGAGATGGAGCAGCCAATGGGACAGAGAATAGAGGTGGAGATGGAGCAGCCAATGGGACAGAGAATAGAGGTGGAGATGGAGCAGCCAATGGGACAGAGAATAGAGGTGTAGATGGAGCAGCCAATGGGACAGAGAATAAAGGTGGAGATGGAGCAGCCAATGGGAGAGAGAACGGAGGTGTTGATGGAGCAGCCAATGGGACAGAAAATAGAGGTGTAGATGGAGCAGCCAATGGGACAGAGAACAGAGGTGGAGATGGAGCAGCCAATAGGACAGAGAACAGAGGTGGAGATGGAGCAGCCAATGGGACAGAAAATAGAGGTGTAGATGGAGCAGCCAATGGGAGAGAGAACAGAGGTGTAGATGGAGCAGCCAATAGGACAGAGAATAGAGGTGTAGATGGAGCAGCCAATAGGACAGAGAACAGAGGTGGAGATGGAGCAGCCAATAGGACAGAGAACAGAGGTGGAGATGGAGCAGCCAATGGGACAGAGAATAGAGGTGGAGATGGAGCAGCCAATAGGACAGAGAATAGAGGTGTAGATGGAGCAGCCAATGGGAGAGAGAACGGAGGTGTAGATGGAGCAGCCAATAGGACAGAGAATAGAGGTGTAGATGGAGCAGCCAATGGGAGAGAGAACGGAGGTGTAGATGGAGCAGCCAATAGGACAGAGAATAGAGGTGTAGATGGAGCAGCCAATAGGACAGAGAACAGAGGTGGAGATGGAGCAGCCAATAGGACAGAGAACAGAGGTGGAGATGGAGCAGCCAATGGGACAGAGAATAGAGGTGTAGATGGAGCAGCCAATGGGACAGTGAACAGAGGTGTAGATGGAGCAGCCAATGGGACAGAGAATAGAGGTGTAGATGGAGCAGCCAATAGGACAGAGAACAGAGGTGTAGATGGAGTAAAGAAGAGGTGGTGAGGAACAGAGACTGAGAGGTCAAGAGAGACTGTAGGCTGGAGTTTCTCAAGAAATGTTTATTGCAGTTGCAAGTGACATCTCAATCAACTTTGCTGATACACTGAGCAACTGAAACACCATTGAAATGGCATGCAACAATGTGGTTTGAAATGTCTAAACCAATGGCATCTGTTGCGTTACATTGGGATTCAATAAGCCATAAAAATAAAAAGAGTTGCACACTCCATATGTAAACTCCCAGTCATTTACTGGGTAAATCACCTCATTGTGATTTTCACAAATAATTTGTTGATCGAACCTTTTCGTTAATGATTTAGAAAAAATGCTGTCTGTACAATGTAGCAAGCCAAATTGAAAATGCCAGCACTGTTCTAGCTGGCTAGCTAGCTGTCAACTAAGTAACCAAGCTAGCAACTAACTAAGCTTAGGCTAGCAACTAACTAAGCTTAGACTAGCTAGTTGAAACTGGTCTGGGTTTACCTTAAAAAGGAAATGTATTGACAGCCAAACCACATACATAAACCTTTACTAGCCATGATGCCAAAATCTATTTATACAGCTCCCATTTAACTAATTATGTCGCTTCTATCAACCTTGATGGCGCTTCCGGCAGGAACAGGCAGCGCGAGCGACAGCTGTGTTGACATGACAACTGGGTCGGAGTTCTGTACCTTCGAATGGATCACGCGACAAAAGCATTCGTTTTGATTGTGTTGCTTGCAACGAGTTTCACAAAAGTTGAAAAGTTTGCAACTGATCTGGATGCCACCAAGTTGCAGATGAATTGCTTATCAGTTGCTGGGGGTGTTACATGAAGCAATCCAAAAGCAACATCGCTGCGTCCAAGTTGCTTCGTGTAACCCCAGCACATTGTGGTCAAATCACTGTGTTTACACACCCTCTCCCTCCTTCAGTGACAGATACAAAACAGACACCACCGTTCTCATATTAGGGAGCCCCAATTACTTTTCTAATCATGATCTGATGGGAAATCCATTGCCAGCAGTAGTTCGTCACACTTAAATGAACAATTGTCCCTGGGTATTAAGCTAGCAGCATGTGATCTAATCCCCCAGTCAGATTGATCTAGCGCTAATGGGCCTGGTCCCACTCCCAGTGGACAATTAAGGGCTATCATAATCACAGCCAAAGCCTGGGGTCCGAGAGGGACAGAGAGAGAGCGAGGGGGGAGGAGAGGGGGATGACACCCCGGGGAGAGAAGGAGAGGAGAGGGATGGTGAGGGAAGGAGAGGGAGAAGAGAGGGATCTGGAGAGGTACTCTGGGCCTGGGGAGAGAAAGAAGGGGATGCTACCCCATGGAGAGGAAGGGAGGGATAGTGAGTTGAAGGACGGAGAGGGAGAAGAGACTGATCTGAAGAGGGACTCGGGGAACTGCAGCAGCGGCGTTCTCACTCAGAGACTGATTTGCACACGGTGGTCCCTTGCTACACAGAGAGATATAAGTCTGTTGATGAGTCCCAGGACCCATGCCAGACATCTGCTTCAGTGTTTATCTTTCTTGGTACCCCCCCCATCCCCTCTCCCTCCTTTTCCACTCATCCCCCATCCCCCTCTCCACCACACAGAGAACATTCCGGAAAGTCACCCTGATTTCGAGTAAACACGGTCAGTCCAGATCGAGCCGCTCGTTCCCTCGGATTACAATGGAGAAAATGAGATGAGCATGTCGTTGTTTCTAACACCTGTTGCACAGCTAGCAGACCCCCACCGTTACTGCAACGGGGCTACAGTGGCCCACCTAGGTACACTTTCCAGATTTTAGTGCCTTACCATAATGAAACATTGCACTTAAACAGTGTAGGCTTTAAAGTCCTACTCCATGCAAGGCTGTAAATTCCTGCGACAGTCTCATTTGCAGATCATTTATCACGTGATTTACTTCACAAAAGGCACATCTCAATAGGTGGTCCAGGTATCCTCTTGTTCTGTGTGGCTCCTCAAGAAAGGGGAGAGGCCAATGACATCACATCTCCCCATCAGACCAACTCCTTGAGTGCCCTACTCCTTGAAGTTTGCAGTTGTGTAAAAAACTAATTTTGCGCAAACATGTTTTTATGCCATTTAGTGTGTGTACGTCACTGTATTTATATTTGGGATATGGCTTTTCAACAGTAAAAGTAAAACAAATAGCTGGAGAACGTCCTTAAGGTAATTGATTTGTGTGTGGGAGCGATGGGAGATGATGTCATCATAGTTGTACAGACTGTAGCTTGCACATGGATGGGGGGTGATATGTCATATACTTGGCATCTTTAAAATACCACGCTTTCACAGTTTTCTGACATCAGTGTGTGTGTGTGTGTGTGTGTGTGTGTGTGTGTGTGTGTGTGAGAGAGAGTGATAATTACCATTATAGCTTAAAGGCAGGTTAAGGAGAGGTTGGTTCAAATCAAACGAGCGCGCGAACAGAAGTTGTCTTCCTGACAAGATGGTTGTACGAGCAGCGCAGCTACAATCTCTCTGTTAGAGCTGTGATTGGATGGTTGTACGAGCAGCGCAGCTACAATCTTTCTGTTAGAGCTGTGATTGGATGGTTGTACGAGCAGCGCAGCTACAATCTCTCTGTTAGAGCTGTGATTGGATGGTTATACGAGCAGCGCAGCTACAATCTCTCTGTTAGAGCTGTGATTGGATGGTTGTACGAGCAGCGCAGCTACAATCTCTCTGTTAGAGCTGTGATTGGATGGTTGTACGAGCAGCGCAGCTACAATCTCTCTGTTAGAGCTGTGATTGGATGGTTATACGAGCAGCGCAGCTACAATCTCGCTGTTAGAGCTGTGATTGGATGGTTGTACGAGCAGCGCAGCTACAATCTCTCTGTTAGAGCTGTGATTGGATGGTTATACGAGCAGCGCAGCTACAATCTCTCTGTTAGAGCTGTGATTGGATGGTTGTACGAGCAGCGCAGCTACAATCTCTCTGTTAGAGCTGTGATTGGATGGTTGTACGAGCAGCGCAGCTACAATCTCTCTGTTAGAGCTGTGATTGGATGGTTATACGAGCAGCGCAGCTACAATCTCTCTGTTAGAGCTGTGATTGGATGGTTATACGAGCAGCGCAGCTACAATCTCTCTGTTAGAGCTGTGATTGGATGGTTGTACGAGCAGCGCAGCTACAATCTCTCTGTTAGAGCTGTGATTGGATGGTTGTACGAACAGCGCAGCTACAATCTCTCTGTTAGAGCTGTGATTGGATGGTTATACGAGCAGCGCAGCTACAATCTCTCTGTTAGAGCTGTGATTGGATGGTTGTACGAGCAGCGCAGCTACAATCTCTCTGTTAGAGCTGTGATTGGATGGTTATACGAGCAGCGCAGCTACAATCTCTCTGTTAGAGCTGTGATTGGATGGTTATACGAGCAGCGCAGCTACAATCTCTCTGTTAGAGCTGTGATTGGATGGTTATACGAGCAGCGCAGCTACAATCTCTTGTTAGAGCTGTGATTGGATGGTTGTACGAGCAGCGCAGCTACAATCTCTCTGTTAGAGCTGTGATTGGATGGTTATACGAGCAGCGCAGCTACAATCTCTCTGTTAGAGCTGTGATTGGATGGTTGTACGAGCAGCGCAGCTACAATCTCTCTGTTAGAGCTGTGATTGGATGGTTATACGAGCAGCGCAGCTACAATCTCCCTGTTAGAGCTGTGATTGGATGGTTGTACGAGCAGCGCAGCTACAATCTCTCTGTTAGAGCTGTGATTGGATGGTTATACGAGCAGCGCAGCTACAATCTCTCTGTTAGAGCTGTGATTGGATGGTTATACGAGCAGCGCAGCTACAATCTCTCTGTTAGAGCTGTGATTGGATGGTTGTACGAGCAGCGCAGCTACAATCTCTCTGTTAGAGCTGTGATTGGATGGTTATACGAGCAGCGCAGCTACAATCTCTCTGTTAGAGCTGTGATTGGATGGTTATACGAGCAGCGCAGCTACAATCTCTCTGTTAGAGCTGTGATTGGATGGTTGTACGAGCAGCGCAGCTACAATCTCTCTGTTAGAGCTGTGATTGGATGGTTATACGAGCAGCGCAGCTACAATCTCCCTGTTAGAGCTGTGATTGGATGGTTGTACGAGCAGCGCAGCTACAATCTCTCTGTTAGAGCTGTGATTGGATGGTTATACGAGCAGCGCAGCTACAATCTCTCTGTTAGAGCTGTGATTGGATGGTTATACGAGCAGCGCAGCTACAATCTCTCTGTTAGAGCTGTGATTGGATGGTTGTACGAGCAGCGCAGCTACAATCTCTCTGTTAGAGCTGTGATTGGATGGTTATACGAGCAGCGCAGCTACAATCTCTCTGTTAGAGCTGTGATTGGATGGTTATACGAGCAGCGCAGCTACAATCTCTCTGTTAGAGCTGTGATTGGATGGTTGTACGAGCAGCGCAGCTACAATCTCTCTGTTAGAGCTGTGATTGACCTCAAATTAACTTTGAAGCTGCCTGCTGCGGAGCGTTGCCGGAAAAAAAGATGGACAATAAATAAGCTCCTCTCCTCCTCCGACTTCTCCACCTCCTCTTCCTCGGTTGTGGAGTTGGCATTGAACAGTATCTACAGATTGCTCTGCCCGCCTGTGATCTCCCCGCTCAACTGTCCTCATCTAGTAATTGGCCCAGAGTTCCCTTTTTGTGACCGTGCTTAAATCAGAGCAGCTTCGTTAAAGAGACAAAAAAAATGAGGTACTTAAAAGGGACACTTCGATGCCGTTTGTAAAGTAAACACTGGTATGGTTTGTTGAATGTGAGGTAAAAAATTGTTGAGGTATGTCTTTAAAGTGCCTGTCGCGCATTTGGAATCGTTCACAAAACAATTAGTTATTAAGGAAGCTGTTTATTGCATTTAAGGATGATTCATTTTGTAACCCTTCTTCAGTTTGCAAACATATCTCAAAGTGACACAAATCTGTAGTAATAACTCTGGGTGATACTAGTCTGGGTGATACTAGTCTGTGTGATACTAGTCTGGGTGATACTAGTCTGGGTGATACTAGTCTGGGTGATACTAGTCTGGGTGATACTAGTCTGGGTGATACTAGTCTGGGTGATACTAGTCTGGGTGATGAAATGCACATCGCTCGATTTAGTCCTTTTACTTTATTCCATCATGTGTGCTTTATTTTCAATGTATTAACCTAGAAGTGCTTTAAATATGTATCCTATTGTGTGGTGTTTTATTTCTTATTTCCTTATTTGAGCGACTTCCTTTACTTTGAATTGGTTAACCTCCTTTTTAGTGTTTGTCTAGCTGTGGTAAGGAGTGTTAGTCAGGGACCTGAGCCATAACTACCACACCTGAGGAGCATTGTTCAGCAGAGTCAAGCCAGCAATGGAAGAAGACAGGGGACACAGGCTGTGCTCAGCCACAGTGTCTGGGGAGAGGGGACCGGATGAGTGTGACCAAGCTGTGCGCACAGAAACATCAGCCCACAGAGAGAAACACAAGATTGAACTTCACTCAATTTTCTGGAGCAGTGGTCACCAACTGGTCGATCGCTATAAACTGGTCGATCTTCAAAACATTCCTAGTCGATCGCCAAACATTTCTGTAAAAAACCCAATGATAAAGCCTTGTGGTCCTATTTTTTTTGTTGTTCTTGAGCTGTTGCAGGTAGGTGCACCTGATTCCGCTGCCCTGTGCGCCGGGTGGATGAAATGTTGCCATTTCATGTGTCTGAAGGTGCAAACTCTGCCTTCCTGGCGGGCCCAGAGAGCAAATCAAGTGCACTATTGGGCCTACCGCTGGCCAATCGGATGGCTCAGATGACCGTGTCTGCAGTAACGTAGCAGGCTTAAAAGAAATCTACAGCAAAGTTGATACTGTGAGATTTCAAAACATTTAAAAAACCATGACTAGAGAGAGACTGTCAACGAATACAGCAAAGAGCTTCTGTTTATATGAGTGAGTTCATGTCTACGTTCTTACTCATCACTGTCAACACTTTGTATTCAACACTTTTAAAATGTGCATTCTTCCCATTTCCACTCAGCGCTACAACAAGCACTGCAGCAGTAATGAATGATTAGAAAAGTGTATCTACAGGCTTGCGTTGTTGTTATTATTAGCAGCTTGAGTCTTTTTTTTTTTTTAAATCGAGGAATTTTTCAATTTCTCTGCTCATTCTCTAGGAGTAACAACATGAATTTGTGCATTAGGCAGAAATAATGTGGTGCGACTCGAGCTTCACAGTGTCCCTTTTTGGTCAGTGTCAGTGGAGGAAAGGGAGAGCGGTGGGATGTTGAGAGACGGACCCTCAGTCTGCTGCTCTCTCCCTACGCTGAGACTGAGCATCAGACGCAGGCACCACCAGCCCAGTAAAATAAAAAGCTAATGATTTTAATGTATGCTCACTCAGCTGTGCTTCACAAGTAATACAGCCACGGATCTATTACCTGTGTGATTATATAGCCTACCTCAAATTTTGAAATATAATTGTAAAAAAATGGCCCGAACAACAATGTATTGGCAGTGCAATTCAAGCAAAGCCAATATGCGGTTATGGTGTATTGGGTCTATAGCTTACTGCACAAAAGTCATTGCTACAGTACTGTTTTTAATTGGTTAATGTTGCATAGGCTTACAAGTTTCTAAGTCATGTAAAAAAAAAACTTGGAGCGGTAGATCTCGGCATGCATTTTGACTCAGTGATCTTGACTCAGAAAAGGTTGGTGAGCACTGTTCTAGAGTTTTCCTTGTTAACACTATCAATGTTTCCCTTTACTGTTGCAACTGTGATCGAATCAACGTAATATTAGCCACTTTCAATGCAACATACCAAAACAGAACGCGTAGGATTCTATTGCATTGTCACGCACTACTCAGCCCGTACTTTACACAGACCTGTGTGACATTAAAAACAAATCTGAGCTGCCATTTGTGCCATTAACTGGACTGTGTTTTCAGCATGAGCAGCCCGTAGTAGATGTGCTTGTTTTGAGATCAAAACGAAAGCTGCATGTAGCCACTTGTGCACATTTTGATCATTTCCTTTGCTAGTTAGTGAGTTATTAGCCCAGGTAGTCAGCAATAGGGGACTGATTGCTTCCTACAAGAGCACCAAACGTTCAGATTTCTAGACATATTTGAAAAACGAATCAAGTAAAGAGCATTTCTTTTGTCTTAAAGGGGCAGTGTTGTATTTTAAGACTTGGCTACATAGCTTATTCAAGCCATAGGCAGAGGGTAGCATACATTTGTTTGATTCTCTGTAATAATGGTATGGGAAAGATAATGTATTTCTATTTTGTAAAGTGTTTTTTTTGCATCAAACACAACAACATTTTCAGTCACCTCCTTGTCTGAAGAACATGTGGATAAACAGGTTAATGTTTTTTTCAAAAGTCTCATGGAATGTAGACCTACATTGAACCCCACACATTGGCTGCTACTGTAGGTTGAATGATAGAACAACTATTTCCATGTTAAAATGTTATGGGATGCATTTTCTCCATTGTTTTTGATGGTAGGTCACTTTGGTACATGGACACTGTTAAAACTGTAACTTAAAGCGGGTACAGCCTCAGCGCTCACAGTAAACGCGCGCTGGAAGTTGCACAGAATTTTCACAATGTTCAAGTTTGCGCACAACAGACCTGAAATTTGCTCAGTGCCCCAAGAAATTTGAGGGAATATTGAGAGCGATCCTGCTCGGGATGAAGAGGTGAATTACGTGTGTGTGCGTACCAATGGTTTCCAGTATGATGACGTTACTGATGAAGCTTTCCCCACCCTCTCCAGACGAGGGCCTGCTACGACGAGACTGCCAAGGCAACGACTACCGCATCGGAACCCCATGATGCCAGCGGCGACGCGACGAACGCTCCAAGCTAAACAACTATGGACTCTAGCGTGCCCAGGCATGTCCTTGTGTTTTGTTCTGTGTTGCTTTTATCCTGTAACGCCCTTTTAATACTAAGAAAAAATAAATATATTGTCAGCTTGTGTCTGTGGTATTGGGATTGAAAGAACCTTGGTTTTTGACACGTATACGAACCGTGAATATTACAACCAAACTGGAGTCAATAAAGAATGGCTCCATAAATGAGATGATTTGCTCAGGGAGAGTGTAAAACGTAACAACTCTTTGTTCTGTGAAATATCAAGTTGGAAATAATTTCTTTTTTTTTCCTCCTCAGAGAAACCATTTTCTTTTCTACTCAAACCCATTTCACTTCCTTAAACTCACATGACCCATTCACGAAGCACAAAAGGCTGCAACAGCACTCGAGCAACCAATACACACCTGTCCTGAACTGACCGATGGAGGCCATTTTGTGACTGCTGTTCAGAATCATGACTCCAGCCAATCAATTAAAGCCCTGAGCCATAGTGACATCTAACAGCTGCTGGGGCTGTGTAGTGGAGACTTTGGCTTGGCCACCGCCACCTATACTGAGGGACCTGATTCATTCATCGCAATCACTTTAAGCAGTCCCCTATAACCCAATAAAGCTGCTTGTAACAGATGCTACAACCATATCCGAGGGTCCTTACATGGGGAGAAGAAGATTCAATTTGTATCGAAGGTCACTGTAGTCTCTGAGTCATTGAGGCATGAAGCATGGAAACTGGACTGGAACAAACTACTGTTTAGAAACTGTTCTGACAAGGCATCAAGGTTTTAGTCTTGATTGAGTGGGCCTATCAGGGGTTGGAGTGAGGCATAAACAAACCAATCGATGGAGAGGACAGTAAGATGCATGCATGGTTTCTCCCACTCTTGGCTAGGCCTTCCCATCAGCCCTGGCATGCAGTGCCTTGGGCCGGGTCAGCTGCAAAGGCGTCTAGAACGTTGAGCACGAAAAGCCCAGGGCAGGAAGTTCAAGACAGACAAAGGAAATGACAGTCAGGTAGAGTGAAAATAGTAACATGAGCAATGTGACAGAGTGCCCTGTTTCTGCCTTCTAGTCAGCCACTAGAGAGAGAGTCACATACAGAAACACAGAGAGAGGAGAGAGAGTCACATACAGAAACACAGAGAGAGGAGAAAGAGTCACATACAGAAACACAGAGAGAGGAGAGAGAGTCACATACAGAAACACAGAGAGAGGAGAGAGAGTCACATACAGAAACACAGAGAGAGGAGAGAGAGTCACATACAGAAACACAGAGAGAGGAGAGAGAGTCACATACAGAAACACAGAGAGAGGAGAGAGAGTCACATACAGAAACACAGAGAGAGGAGAGAGAGTCACATACAGAAACACAGAGAGAGGAGAGAGAGTCAAATACAGAAACACAGAGAGAGGAGAGAGAGTCACATACAGAAACACAGAGAGAGGAGAGAGTCACATACAGAAACACAGAGAGAGGAGAGAGAGTCACATACAGAAACACAGAGAGAGGAGAGAGAGTCACATACAGAAACACAGAGAGAGGAGAGAGAGAGAGAGAGAGAGAGAGAGAGAGAGAGAGAGAGAGAGAGAGAGAGAGAGAGAGAGAGAGAGAGAGAGAGAGCAGGAGTGAAAGTGAAGAGACAGGCAATTGTCTCGCCTCCACAGAAGTCCCCTGAAATGGCGTCTTGAGAGCACAGGGGAGGGGAAAGTTCCATGGAAACATGCCTTCTTGTCAACCAGAAGAGTGAGAGCATCACATATAGAAACACAGAGAGAGGAGAGTGAGAGAGAGAGCAGGAGTAAAAGGACAGGCAATTGTCTCGCCTCCACAGAGGTCCCCTGAAATGGCGTCTTGAGAGCACAGGGGAGGGGAAAGTTCCACGGAAACGTCAAAGTCCCCACACTCCCACAGAGAGAGACCAAGAAACCTGACAGCAACAGAAGTACAGCGAAGCACTTTAGCTTACCCCTTAAGAGGCCTAAAGCTTTAGCCGCGGGACGCTAAAAATAAGCTAGAAATACACTGCAGGACCCTAAAGAAAAGCTAGTTTCATTTTTGCTCCCACTATTACTCCTCCTTGTCAACTGAAGTGGAGTTTGTTGGTTGAGTCCCTTCAGGACATGTTAAGAACTGTGTCCCGCATCGCAAGAGAGAGTGGTCATGCAGACAAAAGATTTGCTACTGTATACAGGAAGATATAGGGTTACTATACAGCTAGTGAAGACGCTAAGGCCAATAGGTCTATGCCTAGTAGGATATCTGTCTGACTCCGAGTTGGATCCTTGACCTATATAAAGCTGGATGGTGGCTAATTATAGATACATGGTCATTAAGGACTGATGTTACGATAAGGGTCGTGTTGATGGAGAAACCAGCCTCCCTGTAGAATCCTCTGCAGTGGACTGAAGAGGGTTGCAAAGACACTCATTGGGAATGAATGAGCTCTTTTTTTACATGTCTCTGCAATAATTGAGTTTAGTGCTCAGGGGAGCTGCCTCAATCAATGTGACAACACTGCAGGCTTTGTTCAGACAGGTCGCCAGGATCGCATTGGGACCCACCGGCCGGGTCTGGCGCTGTACAGAGACTGATCTGCAGTTGGATGGCTTCCAGTTCCCTTACTAAAACCTACTAACAGAATTGTGACCTTTTCATGCCCGTTGATGAAAATAGACTTAGACAAACTACCGCAATAGTAGCATGTCGAAATGTAAAAGTCATGATTAACAAATCCCCAGTTAAAGTGTCGACTTTAACAAGAAAAACACCTAATAGGACTAAATGTAAAAGTCATGATTATAATGTTCCAATATGTTATGGAACAGTACAGTAAAGTATTTGTGTGATATCTGCAGAGAACTAGAACAAACCAGAAACAAACTCCCACTATTTTTAGTCGTCTTTAATGTAAAATTCATGCTTTAAAAGACCCAGTATGCTACGCTATAGTACAGTACAGTGAAATATGTGTGTGATATCTCTCCAGAGAATTAGGGCAGTCCCCGGTCTGACTAGCTCATTTGTCCACACTATAATCCATCATTAACATGGAGAAAGTGGTTTCTGGGCGATACTTGAGCATTTGTCAAGTGTTCTTCCTCTGAGCCCTTCGGGTCGAGGGCTATCTTCATCTCCATGGTTTATGTAAAACATGTGATGTTGCCTTAGAGGGGTGGGGCTTACAATTAAAGCCAGAGTACATGTTCATTCATCTCTGTCACTAAGAATTGTTTCTCGTTAGGGTGAGATTGGAATAGAAACAGATATATTGTCGTTACGGTAATGTGGAATGACATCTTGTTGAATTCTAAAGATGGCAAAGACAGAGCAGTTATGTATTTATATTAAAAAAAAATGGGGGGGGGGTAGATCAGCTTTAATATTGCAGATAGTTATGTCTCTTTACAGCAACCCAACCACACAGTCAGTGACTCATCTACACACGCATGTACAAACACGACAAAAAAGATAAATGCGCGCGCACACACACACCTTCACCTGACTAGCACTGTCAACCCACTCTCATTTACCACTTTGGGTTTCTAGGAAAAAAATAAATCACTATTCCCCAAACAACCAGGTTCCTGCAGACTGTTCTCAACACAGGCCTTGTTTGATTATTTTCATAGTGTATAGATTGAATTGTGTGTGTGTGTGTGTTAGTGAGAGTGTGTTTGTTGGGGATTGTATGTGTGTGTGTTAGTGAGAGTGTGTTTGTTGGGGATTGTGTGTGTGTGTGTGTGTGTGTGTGTGTGTGTGTGTGTGTGTGTGTGTGTGTGTGTGTGTGTGTGTGTTAGTGAGAGTGTGTTTGTTGGGGATTGTATGTGTGTGTGTGTGTGTTAGTGAGAGTGTGTTTGTTGGGGATTGTGTGTGTGTGTGTAAGTGAGAGTGTGTTTGTTGGGGATTGTATGCGTGTGTGTGCGTGTGTCTGTGTGTGGTGGGGATGACAACTCTATTTTAGATTACCTCCACGTCAGGTTATTCAAAAGCCAAGTGTGGATCGATGACAATTGAATGAGAGCTGGAGATGTCAGGACAGACAACAGGAACAGCCACTGACCTTCCTCACGATACAGTGGATGAATACCACGCATGAATCAAGTGACGGGGCTCAATAGTCTCCTTAGTCATTCATTCCCAGATAACGTACTTAAACCTGCCACTTCAGAAGCACTATAGAACACGGAGAAGGCCGAGATCCGCTCAAGACGATAACTAAAAAGAAAGAAAACTGGAGAGAGAAAATGTCACCCGGCCTCCACAATGAATGCTGCTTTCGCCTCAATTAAAAACCACACAGGAGAACGAACGTCCCCTTTCGCAACCACTGAAATGACTGAAAGAGAGAGAGAGAGAGACGGATGCAACGAGCGCAGACATCGAAGCGTAATTATTATTTTCTTATGAAGTGTGAAAGCGCTGACAAAACAGCTCTTTCCTCCGGTGTAAAACAGATGGGTTTCTAGGCGTAATTGCTCTTGGAAAAATTCCAGCAACCTGATTCTGACGGCAACTGGTTCTGACAAGCGTTTGCTGCTCAGATAGGGCTGTAGGAGGGCGGTGGCACCGCGGCCGTTTGCTGCTCAGATAGGGCTGTAGGAGGGCGGTGGCACCGCGGCCGTTGGCTGCTCAGATAGGGCTGTAGGAGGGCGGTGGCACCGCGGCCGTTTGCTGCTCAGATAGGGCTGTAGGAGGGCGGTGGCACCGCGGCCGTTTGCTGCTCAGATAGGGCTGTAGGAGGGCGGTGGCACCGCGGCCGTTTGCTGCTCAGATAGGGCTGTAGGAGGGCGGTGGCACCGCGGCCGTTTGCTGCTCAGATAGGGCTGTAGGAGGGCGGTGGCACCGCGGCCGTTTGCTGCTCAGATAGGGCTGTAGGAGGGCGGTGGCACCGCGGCCGTTTGCTGCTCAGATAGGGCTGTAGGAGGGCGGTGGCACCGCGGCCGTTTGCTGCTCAGATAGGGCTGTAGGAGGGCGGTGGCACCGCGGCCGTTTGCTGCTCAGATAGGGCTGTAGGAGGGCGGTGGCACCGCGGCCGTTTGCTGCTCAGATAGGGCTGTAGGAGGGCGGTGGCACCGCGGCCGTTTGCTGCTCAGATAGGGCTGTAGGAGGGCGGTGGCACCGCGGCCGTTTGCTGCTCAGATAGGGCTGTAGGAGGGCTGTGGCACCGCGGCTGTTTGCTGCTCGAATCACATTTTAATTGTCTCGCCATTCTGTCCATAATAAACCAAGTAGACTTTTACTTTACAAACAAAAACAGTCCCAAAGTTTGTTTTACTGGTACATTACTGTTCTCGATACACGGTGGAGCCAATTAGATGCACAGCGCTGTGCCAATGCTGTCGGAGATGGAGGCAGAGAGGGAAATGGTTGTCACCCACCTATGACCCTTTAAAATGGCATGCTTGAGTGAACATGAAACCAGCATCTCATTTTGCCAACTGTGGAAGTTGGGAAGAGAGCAAACACACACAGAGGCCAATAGAGAGAGACACAGAGAAAGAGGGGGGGAGAGAGAGAGAGAGAGAGGGTAAGAAAGAGAGGGTGAGAGAGACCAAGATGATTCAATAATTAACATGTTCCCACAATTACTGAATAAGGTCTATGTTATAGAAGGCATAAGATTACAGTAACTATGGAAGTGGTAAAGCAGTCGTTATGTTTTTTATGTAGCATAGTCACGTAGTATACGGTATATACTGTCTATTGCCTCATTCCTTGTGCTATGTAGCGGTTCAGTGTGACCACATTACTTCTCTGTTACCTAGAAACCACTGTGGATTGTCGATGTGATCACGAGTGTCCTCTGATTCCAACCTAACAGAACAACACCCCAGAGAGACTGTGGCTTTCATTAAGGTCCATATGGGAAAACAAGAGAGATTCCACAGTCTCTGCGCCCGGATTTATCAAGTATCTCGGAGCACGAGTGATGGTCTAGGATCAGTTTTGCCTTTTAGTTTCGCCACACCTGTACATCATAATTAATACCATCACGGACAGGGAGGACCTGATCCTAGATCAGATACAGGCCATGGTCTGAGTCCCTATCCCTAATAGACACAGGGCAGTGTGCATGTAATTACTACTGCCGATAGTTACTGGCTTGATGGATTTGCAATGCCTGGTAACGGACCAGCACTCCACTGGGTTCCATTGACTGCAGGTAGGGAACGCTGGACACTCTTAGATCGCCAGGGCTGTTGTGCAGCCATAGGCGTTAATACACCCGTGTTGGAACACATATAATGATGCACCCATTTCAAATCAAAACAAAGTTTATTTGTCACGTGCGCCGAATACAACAGGCGTAGACCTTACAGTGAAATGCTTACTTACAGGCTCTAACCAACAATGCACTTTTTAAGTAAAAAATAGGTATAAGATGAACAATAGATAAGTAAAGAAATAAAAAACAACAGTAAAAAGACAGTGAAAAATAACAGTAGCGAGGCTACATACAGGCACCGGTTAGTCAGGCTGATTGAGGTAGTATGTACATGTAGATATGGTTAAAGTGACTATGCATATATGATAAACAGAGAGTAGCAGTAGCGTAAAAGAGGGGTTGGCGGGTGGCGGGACACAATGCAGATAGCCCGGTTAGCTAATGTGCGGGGCACCGGTTAGTCAGGCTAATTGAGGTAGTATGTACATGAGTGTAGAGTTAAAGTGAATATGCATATATGATAAACAGAGAGTAGCAGCAGCGTAAAAGAGGGGTTGGGGGGGCACACAATGCAAATAGTCCGGGTAGCCATTTGATTACCTGTTCAGGAGTCTTATGATTTGGGGGTAAAAGCTGTTGAGAAGCCTTTTGGTCCTAGACTTGGCGCTCCGGTACTGCTTGCCATGATGTAGCAGAGGGACCAGTCTATGACTAGGGTGGCTGGAGTCTTTGACGATTTCTAGGGCCTTCCTCTGGTATAGAGGTCCTGGATGGCAGGAAGCTTGGCCCCAGTGATGTACTGGGCTGTACGCACTACCCTCTGTAGTGCCTTGCGGTCGGAGGCCAAGCAGTTGCCATACCAGGTAGTGATGCAACCAGTCAGGATGCTCTCTATGTTGCAGCTGTAGAACCTTTTGAGGATCTGAGGACCCATGACAAATCTTTTTAGTTTGCTGAGGGGGAATAGACTTTGTTGTGTCCTCTTCACGACTGTCTTGGTGTGTTTGGACCATTCTTGTTTGTTGGTGATGTGGATACCAAGGAACACGAAGTTCTCAACCTGCTCCACTACAGCCCCGTCAATGAGAATGGGGGCGTGCTCGGTCTTCCTTTTCCTGTAGTCCACAATCTCCTTAGTCTTGGTTACGTTGAGGGATAGGATGTTATTCTGGCACCACCCGGCCAGGTCTCTGACCTCCTCCCTATAGGCCGTCTCGTCGTTGTCGGTAATCATGCCTACCACTGTTGTGTCATCTGCAAACTTAATGATGGTGTTGGAGTCGTGCCTGGCCACGCAGTCGTGGGTGAACAGGGAGCACAGGAGGGGACTGAGCACGCACCCCAGAGGGGCTTCAATGTTGAGGATTAGCGTGGCAGATGTGTTGCTACCTACCCTCACCACCTGGGGGCGGCCCGTCAGGAAGTCCAGGATCCAGTTGCAGAGGGAGGTGTTTAGTCCCAGGATCCTTAGCTTAGCCTTAGTGATGAGCTTTGAGGGTAATATGGTGTTGAACGCTGAGCTGTAGTCAATGAATAGCATTCTCACATAGGTTTTCCTTTTGTCCAGGTGGGAAAGGGCAGTGTAGAGTGCAATAGAGATTGCATCATCTGTGGATCTGTTTGGGCGGTATGCAAATTGGGGTGGGTCTAGGGTTTCTGAGATAATGGTGTTGATGTGAGCCATTACCAGCCTTTCAAAGTACTTCATGGCTACAGACATGAGTGCTACGGGTCTGTAGTCATTTAGGCAGGTTGCCTTTCTGTTCTTGGGCACAGGGTCTATGGTGGTCTGCTTGAAACATGTTGGTATTACAGACTCGGACAGGGAGAGGTTGAAAATGTCAGTGAAGACACTTGCCAGTTGGTCAGCACATGCCCGGAGCACACGTCCTGGTAATCCGTTTGGCCCCGTGGCCTTGTGAATGTTGACCTGTTTAAAAGTCTTACTCACGTTGGCTACAGAGAGCGTGGTCACACAGTCGTCCGTAACAGCTGATGCTCTCATGCATGCCTCAGTGTTGCATGCCTCGAAGCGAGCATAGAAGTGATTTAGCTCGTCTGGTAGGCTCGTGTCACCGGGCAGCTTGCGGCTGTGCTTCCCTTTGTAGTCTGTAATAGTTTGCAAGCCATGCCACTTAAGACGAGCATTGGAGCCGGTGTAGTACAATTCAATCTTAGCCCTGTATTGGCGCTTTGCCTGTTTGATGGTCCGTCGGAGGGCATAGCAGGATTTATTATAAGCTTCCATGTTACAATCTCGCTCCTTGAAAGTGGCAGCACTACCCTTTAGCTCAGTGCGAAAGTTGCCTGTAATCCATGGCTTCTGGTTGGGGTATGTACGTACAGTCACTGTGGGGACAACGTCCTCGATGCATTTATTGATAAAGCCAGTGACTGATGTGGTGTACTCCTCAATGCAATCGAAAGAATCCTGGAACATGTTCCAGTCTGTGATAGCAAAACAGTCCTGTAGTTTAGCATCTGTTTCATCTGTCCACTTTTTTATAGATCGAGTCACTGGTGCTTCCTGCTTTAATTTTTGCTTGTAAGCAGGAATCAGGATAGAATTGTGGTCAGAACGCGTCTCTGTGTGTGGAGTACAGGTGATCTAGAATTTTTTTCCCTCTGGTTGCGCATTTAACATGCTGATAGAGATGACGTAAAACTGATTTAAGTTTCCCTGCATTAAAGTCTCCGGCCACTAGGAGCGCCACCTCTGGGTGAGCGGTTTCCTGTTTGCTTATTTCCTTATACAGCTGACTGAGTGCGGTCTTAGTGCCAGCATCCGTCTGTAGTGGTAAATAAACAGCCATGAAAAGTATAGATGAAAACTCTTGGCAAATAGAGTGGTCTACAGTTTATCATAAAATACTCTACTTCAGGCGAGCAAAATCTAGAGACTTCCTTAGATTTCATGCACCAGCTGTTTACAAATATGCACAGACCGCCCCCCCTCGTCTTACCGGAGTGTGCTGTTCTATCTAGCCTGTGCAGAGTATATCCTGCTAGCTGAAGTTACAGTTTTTGATGTCCCATTGGTAGGATATTCGTGATCGTTCCTCATCTAATTTATTGTCCAATGATTGTACGTTGACGAGTAATATTGACGGTAACGGCCGCTTTCCCACTCGCCTTCTGCGGATCCTTACGAGGCACCCCGCTCTGTGTCCTCTATACCTGCGTCTCTTCCTCTTGCCCATAACGGGGATGTTGGCCTTGTCGGGTGTTAGCAGTATATCCTGTGCGTCCTGCTTGTTGAAGAAAAAATCTTTGTCTAATCCGAGGTGAGTGATCGCTGTCCTGATATCCAGAAGCTCTTTTCTGCCGTAAGATACGGTTGCAGAAACATTATGTACAAAATAAGTTACAAATAACGTGAAAAAAAACATAGCACAATTGGTTGGGCGCCCCTAAAACTGCTGCCATTTCTTCCGGCGCCATTTAACGCGACAGTCTAGTCCCCTGTGGTAGAGGATGGCGCTTGCAATGCCAGGGTTGTGGGTTCAATTCCCACGGGAAACCAGTACGTAAATGTATGTGCTCACTACTGTAAGTCGTTCTGGATAAGAGCATCTGCTAAATTGCTAAAATGTAAAAATGAAGCCCAACTGTCTAGGATATGTGTAGGATAATAATAGAATTCTACTTGTGACAAGATGATACTTCTAATACAAAATCTGGTGCTACGGTCATGATGGGGTCCATGTGATACTGAACGTTACTTGAGGACACAATCCAAACCATTTTTCAACCCACAGTCTTTAAAAGCTTGTAATAACTGCTTTCAATGGCCTCACTTCAAGGAGGGCTTGGTGTCTAGACTAGCCATTTTGAAATGAATAATTATAACTTTGCAAGTGACTAATCAAGCACTTTCCATTTGTATAGGTTTGCAGTGTGTGTGTGTGTGTGTGTGTGTGTGTGTGTGTGTGTATGTGGCTTGCTTTGTATACTCAATATCTCTTGTGTCTTCATGCAGACACTATTGTTAACACAGACATCTCAGAGAAGCAAGTGTCAGGTCCACTATCATTACCCATAGAGGCCGTCTGGAGCCTGTATTAAAAACATGGAACAGAGTGAAAAGTCATTTTAACATCATAGATATCAGCTGGAATGCGGTTTAAACCAATCAGCATTCAAGATTTGACCCACCCGTTGTATAATAAACAAATAAAGTACTGTACGTTTGCAAAGGTCACGCACGCCTATACAAAGCACATTTAATATACTTCATGGTCAAACTTAAGCCTCACACTGAAGAAGGCTGCAAAGCCGAAACATCTGTGTACGCTATCCCCGATGCAGTGAAAAGAATTCAAGCAATCTAAAAAGGAAATAAGCTTTATGAGACATCTTTTAGAGGGCGGACCCATTGCACCTTTTGTTTGTCAACTTAATGCCTCACCAAGAGGAACAAAGTCATTCTGGAGAGCGTGGTCTCAAAAGGTCACCTTTGACTCTGAAAAAACTAGGCTTTTAAAGAGCAGGAGCACGTAGTTTCCTCGTGCACCCCTTGGAGAGAGAGAGGATTTAAGGCACACACACACTGTTGAAGGCTGTCGGTGCAGGTCATTGTTATCGACAGGAGAAACCGTTTGCATTCCGCATGGCTTCCCTCTCAAGGTCTGGAAAGTCGCCGGGATTAGATTCTGAGTAATCATTCGATTCTGAGGAAGGCTTCCCACTAAGATTTGACCCGAATGGAATGAACAGCATCACTGATTACACAATTACAGATAGATACATAGAGAGAGAGACACAGAGAAAGACAGAGAGCGACAGAGAGAGAGAGAGAGAGAGAGAGAGAGAGAGAGAGAGAGCGACATAGAGAGAGCGACAGAGAGAGCGAGCGACATAGAGGGAGAGCGACAGAGAGGGAGAGCGACAGAGAGAGAGCGACAGAGAGAGAGAGCGAGAGAGCGAGCGAAAGAGCGAGCGACAGAGAGAGAGCGAGCGACAGAGAGAGAGCGACAGAGAGAGAGAGAGAGCGACAGAGAGAGAGAGAGAGCGACAGAGAGAGAGAGAGAGAGCGGGCGACAAAGAGAGAGAGAGAGAGAGCGGGCGACAAAGAGAGAGAGAGAGAGAGCGGGCGACAGAGAGAGAGAGCGGGCGACAGAGAGAGAGCGGGCGACAGAGAGAGAGCGAGAGCGAGCGAGCGACAGAGAGAGAGAGAGCGAGCGACAGAGAGAGAGAGAGCGAGCGATAGAGAGAGAGTGAGCGACAGAGAGAGAGAGAGAGAGAGAGCGCGTCAGAGAGAGCGACAGAGAGAGAGAGAGAGAGAGTGAGCGACAGAGAGAGAGAGAGAGTGAGCGACAGAGAGAGAGAGAGAGAGAGAGAGAGAGAGAGAGAGAGAGCGCGCGCGTCAGAGAGAGAGCGACAGAGAAAGAAAAAATTAAGAGATGAACAGAAAGACAAGAAAAAAGTCATGTATCATTTCATAGTCATTTTTTTGACAAAATATGACTTTGATGTCTACGGTGACACCATAAGTAAGGGACTGTATCACAATGCCTGCAGTGCTGCAAAAAGGCACCCAGCTGCAGACAAACCACAAGTTCAAACAGTTCAAAACCACTTGTTTGCACAGCTGTCCCGACACTGAGTGCACAAAACATTAGGAACACCTAATATTGAGTTGCACCCCATTTTGCTCTCAGAACAGACTCAATTCGTCGGGTCATGGACTCTACAAGGTGTCGAAAGGGTTCCACATGGATGCTGGCCCTGTTGACTCCAATGCTTCCCCCAACTGTGTCAAGTTGTCTGGATGTCCTTTGGGTGGTGGACCATTCTTGATACACACAGGAAACTGTTGAGCGTGAAAAACGCCTTCTACCACACCCCGTTCAAAGGCACTTAAATCTTTTCTTGTCCATTCACCCTCTGAAAGGCGCACATACACAATCCATGTCTCAATTGTCTCAAGGCTTAAAAATCCTTCTTTAACCTGTCTCCTCCCCTTCATCTACACTGATTGAAGTGGATTTAACAAGTGACATCAATAAGGGATCATAGCTTCACCTGGATTCACCTGAAAAGAGCAGGTGTTCCTAATGTTTTGTACACTCAGTGTATATTTAAGCAATAAGGCCTGAGCAGGTGTGGCATATGCCCAATATACCACGGCTAAGGGCTGTTCTGAGCACGACGCAACGTGGAGTGCCTGGACATAGCCCTTAGTCGTGGTATATTGGCCATATACAACAAACCCCGAGGTGCCTTATTGTTATTATAAACTGGTTATTAATGTAATTAGAACAGTAAAAATAAATGTTTTGTCATACCCATGGTATACAGTTGGATATTCCACGCCTGTCAGCGAATCAGCATTGAGGGCTCGAACCACCCAGTTTATAATATTGCCTAACCAACAAGTACACATTATGCACACACAAAGAAAACAAACAAGCCAAAATTCCACGGGGCATTAATTCAACTTTATGACTCACGTAATCATAGAAACATTTGCCCTCTCATTCTCTCCTCCGCCACGAGGCTGCCCTCTCCGTCTCTCCGCTGCCAGCTAAGACCTTTTCAAACCTCTGTCATCCAAATGTTAAGGCCTTATTCATGCCAAAACGTCAGACACATTTTAGATAGTTAAAGTGACTTAGAGAGACAGAACGCTGAGTTGAACTTAACCCCCTTCAACCAGGGGGCTCATCAGAACTGCACTGCAGCAATTTGCTTTCCTCTCCCCGAGTGTGTGTTTGTGTGTGGCTAATAACTATCTCTGCACTGTGTCAATATGACCTTGGCGTTGAAGGGTATTTCCACCACTTTTCAACTTCATTTTCATTATCTCCCGCACAATACCAGTGTCTACATGTGAAAACGGTGCATTTCTACGTTTTGTAGGAAAAAATATAAAGTAAAAAAATTCTACCCGATGACATCCCAAAAAACAGAAACAGTGATTTTCAATGAGATTCGCAGTGATGCCCACTGGCTCTAAATGTTGCTGTTTTTCTTACTTTTAACCGCACCCTGTGATGTCACAGAGAAGCATTTTTAGGAGTTTTCTTCTTATCTTTTTAACCACAGATCATAGAAACGCAGCGTTTTCACATGTAGACACTGGTATGGTGATGGAGACAATAAATATGAGGTTGAAAAGTGGCAGAGTTGTCCTTTAAGCCAATGGGAGTTGCATGTCAAAGCTGTTACACCATCCGTACACATGACTGACCAAACATTAAGAACAACAGACCTAGTTAGTCATTGTTTGTTTGAAACTTTTTAAAACAGTAGCTTGTCTTCATGCCAGCCTTTGTTTCCCACAAAGTTAGCAGCATCAGCCCTGGTCGAAGCCATATAATAGAATTACTAGACCTGCCATCCCCATTCATCAGTACGCGTGGTCTGATGGGGTTTTTACCATTCTACTAATTATATTTCTATGGTTAAAGCGTATGCAGAAGTCTAGATCAAATGCATCAAATGCAGAACATGGCTCCGATGCTTTTTACCTCTGCACTTCCTCTGGGTCCGTGTGGAGATCAGGAGTACAGAGGGGCAATCTGCCAAACAAAGCAACTATAGAAATACCATTATGCACTTTGTCAATGTGGTCTAGATGATACAACAACCAGGTGCAAGATCAAGGGAGGCTGTGGAACAGAATGGAGGGAACAGCGGAGCTAAGAGGAACAGGGACGGGCTGAAATCAAGAGCCATGAGGTGGTTGTGGTGGTGGAGCTGCATGTCATGCAGCCTACAGCTCTGATATCAGGCATTGTTGGGCTGGATGGGGGCTCAATGTCAACCCTCTCTCTCCCTGATACCTTCAACAGTTTTGGGGTGAGTGAGGAGGTGGATCAGGGACTGAGGCTCCATGACAGAACCCTGTCTGTAACAAACGACTTAGCTCTTTATGGGCTTTAGTCAGAAATAGATTAAAGTGGATAAAGGCAGGATATTATACATGATCCCCCCCACCCCTCTTCCCTTCCTGGGTGTGGGGATGTATCGGGAGAGGAGCGCAGCGAAGATTGCAGGTCTCCCGTCGTCTCCTCGACAGAGTGCAGGAATGATGGAGGGCCACAATCTCTTCCAAAGCGGAGAAGAAAGAAAGAGACCCCAATGGCAGGCATCGAGACATCCTGATTTGATCCCTCCTTCATGTTGTCCTCATTATAAGCCACTCATCAAATAGACAAGGACTTGGCCCAGGTGGGTCCCCCTACATTCTAAGCCCCTTTTGTCCCATGTCTACCGAGATTTATACCACGGCATTTTTGAATACTTGTTTCTAATTGGCTTGAAGGGCATTCCAGGGCGTGCATTATTTCCCTATAACGCATAGTATATTTGCATGTTAGAATTCAATGGCTATAGTTATTTTTTCAATTCAAGTCGAATTGACTATTTTGACTATGAAGCTGCATGTGACTTCCTGTGTATGGAATTGTCCAATAAAGCACGTTTAATGCTGCAGGAATTGGTTTGGAACTCAGACACACACACACACACACACACACACACACACACACACGCACGCACGCACACACACACACACACACACACACACACACAGCATTAAATTTGTTTTGAAATGCACATATGGTCACCACATTTCTCCCATCATTACCCAAAATGCACTTCTGTGCTGTTTCACTGCATAATCTAGAAGATTCCCTCAAGGCTAGGAGGCCCATGGATAGAATATGAAAATAATGACCTAGACCAGTGATCCACCAAGGCACCAAATATGTTCATGCCAGATAAAATGAATCACTTTCAGGCTGACAAATTTGACTATGTGTCAGCTTGAAAGTGATTCATTTTATCTGGCATGAACATATTTGGTGCCTTGGTGGATCACTGGTCTAGGTCATTATTTTCATATTCTATCCATGGGCCTCCTAGCCTTGAGGGAATCTTTTAGATTATGCAGTGAAACAGCACAGAAGTGCATTTTGGGTAATGTATGTGTATATGCGCGTGCATGTGTATATCTAAGTGTGTGTGTGTGTGTGTGTGTGTGTGTGTGTGTGTGTGTGTGTGTGTGTGTCTGACTTCCAAACCAATTCCTACAGCATTAAACATACTTTATTGGACAATTCCACACACAGGAAGTCCCAGGCAGCTTCATAGTCAAAATAGTCCTCCCCATGTGCAAACAACAGATAAACGCCTTCCCAATAGCCACCCTTCCACCGCTCTGTCTTACAGTGCATCCCCTCCGTTAAACACTACACACACTGTCCACTGGTGACAAATAGATCAAATTAACCAGAAAGGAATAAATAAAGACATTTAATCTGGTATTGTACAATTGTAATTATTCCCTTTCCTTCCATTATTCCTAACTAAATGTTTGTTTGTGTGTTGTCTCTTTTTGCTAATGACTGTAGAGGACAGAAGCCCCAATCTGGGTTCAACACTGCTGGTGTGTCATATCGTTTGACAGAGAGAGAGAGAGAGAGAGAGAGAGAGAGGGAGGGAAGGAGGGGGGAAAGGGAAGAGAAGGAGAGGTGGAGTGAGAGAGCAGGGGAGAGATAGGAGGGAGAGAGAGAGGGGGGACAAAGGGATGGAGAGAAAGAAAGAGAGCAGAGGGACTCCCACTTAGTATTTCCAAGGGTTGTCAGAATATGTACACTACAGTTCAAAAGTTTGGGGTCATTTAGAAATGTCTTTGTTTTTGAAAGAAAAGCACATTTTTTGTCCATTTAAAATAACATGAAATTGATCAGAAATACAGTGTAGACATTGTTAATATTGTAAATGACTATTGTAGCTGGAAACTGCATTTTTTTTTATAGAATATCTACATAGGCGTACAGAGGCCCATTATCAGCAACCATCACTCCTGTGTTCCAGTGGCACGTTGTGTTAGCTAATCCAAGTTTATCATTTTAAAAGGATAATTGATCATTAGAAAATCATTTTGCAATTATGTTAGCACAGCTGAAAACTGTTGTCCTGATTAAATAAGCATTAAAACTGTCCTTCTTTAGATTAGTTGAGTATCTAGAGTGTCAGCATTTGTGGGTTCAATTACAGGTTCAAAACGGCCAGAAACAAAGAGCTTTCTTCTGAAACTCATCAGTCTATTCTTGTTCTGAGAAATGAAGGCTATTCCATGTGAGAAATGGCCAAGAAACTGAAGATCTCATACAACACTGTGTACTACTCCCTTCACAGAACAGCGCAAACTGGCTCTAACCAGAATAGAAAAAGGAGTGGGAGGCCCCGGTGCACAACTGAGCAAGAGGACAAGTACATTAGAGTGTCTAGTTTGAGAAACAGACGCCTCACAACTCCTCAACTGGCAGCTTCATTAAATAGTACCAGCAAAACACCAGTCTCAACGTCAACAGTGAAGAGGCGACTCCAGGATGCTGGCCTTCTAGGCAGAGTTGAAGAAAAAGCCATATCTCAGACTGGCCAATAAAAAGAAAAGATGGGTAAAAGAACACAGACACTGGACAGAGGAACTCTGCCTTGAAGGCCAGCATCCCGTTTCATTTCTCAGAACAAGAATAGACTGACGAGTTTCAGAAGAAAGTTCTTTGTTTCTGGCCATTTTGAGCCTGTAATCAAACCCACATTCTATTAAAAAATATGGACATTTCTAAGAGACCCCAAACTTTTGAATGGTAGTGTATATATAAACTCAGCAAAAAAAGAAACATCCCTTTTTCAGGACCCTGTCTTTCAAAGATAATTCGTTAAAATCCAAATAACTTCACAGATCTTCATTGTAAAGGGTTTAAACACTGTTTCCCATGCTTGTTCAATGAACCATAAACAATTAATGAACATGCACCTGTGGAACGGTCGTTAAGACACTAACCGCTTACAGACGGTAGGCAATTAAGGTCACAGTTATGAAAACTTAGGACACTAATTAGGCCTTTCTACTGACTGAAAAACACCAAAAGAAAGATGCCTAGTGTTCCTGCTCATCTGCGTGAACGTGCCTTAGGCATGCTGCAAGGAGGCATGAGGACTGCAAATGTGGCCAGGGCAATAAATTGCAATGTCCGTACTGTGAGACGCCTAAGACAGCGCTACAAGGAGATAGGACGGACAGCTGATCGTCCTCGCAGTGGCAGACCACGTGTAACAACACCTGCACAGGATCGGTACATCTTAACATCACACCTGAGGGACAGGTACAGGATAGCAACAACAACTGCCCGAGTTACACCAGGAATGCACAATCCCTCCATCAGTGCTCAGACTGTCTGCAATAGGCTGAGAGAGGTTGGACTGAGGGCTTGTAGGTCTGTTGTAAGGCAGGTCCTCACCAGACATTACTGGCAACAACGTCAGCTTTTATGCTTGGAGCTGTATTTCAGCAGATCAGTTCATCTTCAGCGTTCTCTACCCTGCTCAGATAAACCAGCTTCCAGTCAGAGGGTGGATAATAAGGCATGGCCATCTGGGGATAAGCTTGGCTGATGTGACAGATGACGGTGAATGGTGCTGGGACAGTGAACTGGTGAGATGATAGTGAATGGTGCTGGGACAGTGAACTGGTGAGATGATAGTGAACTGGTGAGATGATAATGAATGGTGCTGGAACAGTGAACTGGTGAGATGATAGTGAATGGTGCTGGGCAGGTGAACTGGTGAGATGATAGTGAACTGGTGAGATGAGAGTGAATGGTGCTGGGACAGTGAACTGGTGAGATGATAGTGAACTGGTGAGATGATAATGAATGGTGCTAGAACAGTGAACTGGTGAGATGATAGTGAATGGTGCTGGGCAGGTGAACTGGTGAGATGATAGTGAATGGTGCTGGGCAGGTGAATTGGTGAGATGATAGTGAATGGTGCTGGGACAGTGAACTGGTGAGATGACAGTGAACTGGTGACATGATAATGAATGGTGCTGGGACAGTGAACTGGTGAGATGATAAGGAATGGTGCTGGACAGGTGAACTGATGAGATGATAATGAATGGTGCTGGGACAGTGAACTGGTGAGATGAAAGTGAACTGGTGAGATGATAGTGAATGGTGCTGGGCAGGTGAACTGGTGAGATGAGAGTGAATGGTGCTGGGACAGTGAACTGGTGAGATGATAGTGAACTGGTGAGATGATAATGAATGGTGCTGGGCCAGTGAACTGGTGAGATGATAATGAATGGTGCTGGGCAGGTGAACTTGTGAGATGATAATGAATGGTGCAGGCATAGTGAACTGGTGAGATAATAGTGAACTGGTGAGATGATAATGAATGGTGCTGGGACAGTGAACTGGTGAGATGAGTGAATGGTGCTGGGACAGTGAACTGGTGAGATGATAGTGAACTGGTGAGATGATAGTGAATGGTGCTGGGACAGTGAACTGGTGAGATGATAATGAATGGTGCTGGGACAGTGAACTGATGAGATGATAATGAATGGTGCTGGGACAGTGAACTGATGAGATGATAGTGAATGGTGCTGGGACAGTGAACTGATGAGATGATAGTGGTGTTATAGACTGGTGGGTGTTATCCAATAGGATTGTATTGGCCTGTGATAATGTAGCCTCATTTCTGAACACACACACACTATCATTTCCTATCACCATCAAATCTAAAACGCTAAACTGGGTCACACACAGAGAGAGAGCGAGAGAGCGAGAGAGATGCAAATGAGAGTATGCGCGCGCATACTAAAGAGTAAAGAGTAAATATGTCCAAGACTTCCTGTAATGCAGCTGCGGGTAAGGTGTAAAGACACGAGGCCAGTTTCCCGGACACCAATTAAACCTAGTCCTTGACTGAAAAGCATGTTCAATGGACAATTTCCATTAAGTGTTTTGTCTGCACAGAGTTTACAGTGTTGCATTGAGAGTTACATTAGCACACAGTTCTGCACTGTAAACACGACAGAAAGTAATTTTTGCCCAGGACTAGTGTCCTGACAGCTAATGGACACACCGAATGGTCTGGCAGGATTTGAAGTAGCTTCCTGTTGTCTATTTGGTCATTTGGAATGTGAATTCAAACCTTTCAAACATTTGTTTTGGTTGTTGGAGACGGAGAATAGGACGTTATTAGCATATTAGTGCTTTCAGTTTTACATTTATGCAAAACACACTGCTGTGAATTGTTAGTGTGTGTGTGTGTGTTTTGACAGGGTGAACACCAGGCTTCCTCTCTGGAACGGTGATAACTTCTCCCCTGTGTACACAACCAGGGATACATTATTGAAAGGGCCTGGGTTGCAACGTCTTTGTTGCTGTTTACATCCTGTTTGTTGCTATTTTCGAGTCCCCATCTCCACTCGACTAGCCTAAATCAGGTCTTTACAGGAAGCTGACCTTAACAAGGTTGAAAATGACCCTCACTTTTGAAACAACAATAACTATGACCAAAGTTCTACAAACTATGGACACAGGAAGTGCATTACAAATTGCCTCTTCAGAAGCAACTTAAAAAGAGACAATCCAACCAAACACTACTATGGACAGGATACATAAACTATAGCAGTCAACTGAACACATGAGCCTAGCCAGGAGAAGTCTGATATCGAACTTCATCTAATCTAAATGGCCGTTTAGACCAAAGCACGGTTCCTGGAAGCCCCGGAAGAGTACTGACGGTGGTTGAAACATCCCCATCATACACAGCAGCCTGACCCTATGGTAACACACAGACAGGAAGTGATTAAGTGCAACTCTACAACGTGTTATGGGTCAAAGGTCATACGACTTCCGCCTTCCAGCCTGGCACTAACAACCGATTAAGTGGTCTGGGAAGGGGGAAGAAATCACCATACATCAAAATGCCATAAGCGCTTCAGTGTGTGTGTGTGTGTGTGTGTGTGTGTGTGTGTGTGTGTGTGTGTGTGTGTGTGTGTGAGAGAGAGAGAGAGAGAGAGAGAGAGTGTGTCACAGGGGTTGTCAATGGCGACAGAAGGAGCAGTGTTGTTAAGGTATAACACAAATCATTTGTAAGGGGAGCCTGTCAAAAGGCTGTTGTTGTTTTTTGGAGACAAGGACAAGAGGGGGGTGTGGCTGAGGTTTCACAGAGCATGGCTTTAGGTGAGAAAAGAATGTGGACACAGATGCACGCACTGGCAGTCAAACACACTCAAACTCACATAGTCAAACTATCTGCGTGCTAGAATGCTTGGATCGAATAAAAACCTCACCGAGCTCAAGTTAGTTGTCGCAAAAGACGAGAATGTCAACGAGAATGTATTTTGTGACGACTTTTGACCTCCATTTGGTCCACATGTACTTCCGGTATCGTGTGACTCCGTTAATCATTGAATCAGTTTGACTTTCTTTAGAAGCCATCTACTCCTTTAGGAAAACAGAATCCATCAAGGTTTCTATACACTGCATTGCTTTTAAAGAATGGGTGAAATATGGCTTCTATAGAACCTGGTCGAGTCGAACTCGACCGTTTGAATGGAAAGATGTTTTCATTTCACTCAAAGCTATAGACAGCATTTCTCGTCAAACAGAAGTATATGGCTTTCTCACGTTCACCACAGCTAGAACAAAGCAAATCCATTCAGTCCAGAACTAAGGCGTTTTTGCTGTGTTCGCCCTGACCAGGACACTAAATCAACCAACCCATCCCTTTAAAGGGATAAATCCAAAGTGAGAGTGTGTCCCCACTGTATTTACCGAGGTCAAAACCCACTGTTCATCCAGCCCATCCCTTTAAATCATTGTTGTGCTTGTGCACTCAGCACGCTGTATTGTGAGTTGCTCTCGCCATCACATCAGTGGTTTGTGGAGACAGGGAGGAGACAGGGAGGAGACAGGGAGGAGACAGGGAGGAGACAGGGAGGAGACAGGGTGGAGACAGGGTGGAGACAGGGTGGAGACAGGGTGGAGACAGGATGGAGACAGGGAGGAGACAGGATGGAGACAGGGAGGAGACAGGGTGGAGACAGGGTGGAGACAGGGTGGAGACAGGGTGGAGACAGGGAGGAGACAGGGAGGAGACAGGGAGGAGACAGGGTGGAGACAGGGTGGAGACAGGGTGGAGACAGGGTGGAGACAGGTCCTCACAAGGCACTCTGTTAATGACCTTCACAGTCAGTGGACCTGACTGACACTGTCAAAAAGCGGCAGAAAAGTGACCCAAATCCAACCTGGATGCGCTCCCAGTTCTGACTGGGGGCGAAACAAACAACTTGTGACAAACATTCCGACAAGCCTGACATTAAAGCCCTTCCATTCGCTGAGGCTGAGAGAGAGAAAGAGAGAAAGAGAGGTAGAGAGCGAGAGATGAAATGAAGAAGTAATGAGTGTGAAATGAGAAGCCTTAGGATTTGAGAGCCTGAAGTTCAAATTCAATAGCGTCGACTTCTCCTGTCTATAAAAACATGTCCCTTAGGTGGTGAACTTCATAGAAGTGGAAGGGAAAAACAAACTCCCCCGGTCAAACATCAAATACCAATTTCACATATATATTTGCTTAAGGGCCCCGTGTAAATCCAGACCTTATTAAGACGAGAACTACGTCAATGTCAAGCTGGTTTCAAACAGCTCTGAGGGGAGAACAACTGTTCTGTCTTCTGAAAGAATATTTGTCCAATTTCTCTCAGTAGAGAAAGGTTGTCGTTTTCTGTTAGCAAACTGAGCTACTGCTTGACAATAACCCTCCATACAGCAAACTGTAGACTCTTCTTAACAAGCTGTAGAATACATATGCCTGCTGTTCTCTGTTCTCATAGTCGAAACCAGCGCTGTTGTCTTTGAGCGGCTGGGAGAGTAGGAGAAAATCTGAATCACTGGCTTGAACCCAACCACAGAGGATGGATCACAGACTCATGGCTGCTTTCGCCTTTGAAAATCCCTCCTCAGTGGATGAGCTACCAAACCAAACAGCATATTGGATAAAGAGCGTGAGAGAGAGAGAGAGAGAGAGCGTGAGAGAGAGAGAGCATGAGAGAGAGTGAGCGTGAGAGAGAGCGAGAGAGAGAGCGAGAGAGTGAGAGAAAGAGCGAGAGACAGAGCGAGAGAGAGAGCGAGAGACAGAGCGAGAGAGAGCGAGAGACAGAGCGAGAGAGAGCGAGAGAGATGCAAATGAGACTATGCATGCGCAAGAGTAAATGTCCATAGGGAGACATGAGGAAACAAGAATCTGGGCCATCCTATCAGACAACAACATAACACCACCTGACTGGTATAACAAGGCGTTTGGTCTCCAGAGGACTACAGTAGCTGCCTTGTATTCCACTGTACAGAATAGACTTTCAGCTGTGGGCCATTCTGCCTTGACCATCAACATTCCCACCACATCCTTAAGGGCGTATCTGTTGACCAAATAAAATGACTTCCTCCTAAAGCTGCCCATTGCGAGACCAACCCGGGGATGAAGAATGTAACACTGATATTTCTAAACTCTTTCAAAAAGCTAAAGAGTTGTAATTTGAGAGTTTTAAACTCGAGAGGTAAAATCGCCACAAAGAGCATCCCAAAACCTCAAACCCATACATCGATCGGCCTCCACCACTGCAGTAGTGTATTATGTGGAAGAGAAATGACAAGTACACCCTCAGCCCTGGGAAGGCCATGTTCTTCCACAACAGACAGGGTAGTGTAGATGAGCCCCCAGTTGTTGCCCTGTCTCTCTTTCTGTTGGGGATTAAAGGAACTTTCCTAGGCTGTGTGTGTTCTTTCATCCCTCGTTCAGTGCAATTAGAAAATGACACTCCGCAGGGCGTGTGTGTGTGTGTGTGTGTGTGTGTGTGTGTGTGTGTGTGTGTGTGTGTGTGTGTGTGTGTGTGTGTGTGTGTGTGTGTGTGTGCGCCACTCCACGGGCGGCCTGTGTGTGTGCGAGCAACGTGGTGGGCCAAACACTAAGACAACACATATCCCTCTGCCAGTCAACGTTCTCCCTCCACTTTACGGAAACACATTGCCACAGAGTAGCCTTTTAGCTTGCAAAAAGCACCACAATGACGTCCTGTCCCTCCTTTCATCAGAATCAGCATTATCAAACGGACCAATCGTTGGCTGGAGGCCTTGGCTGGAGGTGTTTGTTAGCAGTACAGTGGACGCGCTCAGACACAAGCTCTCACACACACACACATACACACACACACATAGAACAGCCAGGTCACTCAAGATCCACTTCGAAATCAGACATCAGTCCAGGTCCCCAGATGTCGGGAGATGCCTTCAAAATCGGCCACTAGAGGCAACGGTGAGCACTATTACCATCAAGTCTGCTTGAGTGTTGTGAACGGTGGTGGTGGCTGATGGGCTATCCCAAACCTTAACAATTCGGGATTAATGGCTAAACTTAACCATAGAGTTGTTTTTGTTTTAACCCTATCCCAAACCTGAACTCTTAACCTCTTAACTTAACCATTTGGAATGAATGCCTAAACTTAACCAGCCGCAAGGACCTGCCGATAGCAGCGGAGCAACTCAGGCTGTCCAAAACACGTAAAAATGGGACATTTGAAGCAACTTCGAAATTTGACGTTTGGACAAACATTGTCAAACGCCGGAATCTGAAGTCAAATTGGTCAAACCATGAGATCTTGTTGCACAGAAAGACAGATGCATAGAAAGACAGACACGCGCACACGCACGCACGCACGCACACACACACACACACACCAGCTGCATAATCTCCCTCCCTCGTGGCGGCGAATAGCGCTGTCAATCATACCAGTGACAATTATGGCCAGGGACCCGTGCTCACCTTCAGGAAATGAGAAAGAATAACGGAGCGAGTGAAAAGAACGACGGAAGAGAAAAAGAGAGCGAAAAAGGGCAGACAGAAGGGCCAAAGAGACTGGGAAATAAACCCATGTTCAGTGAAAAACCCACAGTCTGTCTGATTATACTGAAGTAGCAGCAGCAGTAGCAGCAGGAACAGCAGCAGTAGCAGGAGCAGCAGCAGTAGCAGGAGTAGCAGCAGTAGCAGGAGTAGCAGCAGCAGTAGCAGGAGCAGCAGCAGTAGCAGCAGGAGCAGCAGTAGCAGCAGCAGGAGCAGGAGCAGGAGCTGAAGCATCCAAGCCAGGCTTATAATTGCATCTCAGTAGCTAGACTGTTGACTTTCTTTTCATCCCCATGACACACATGCATGTTTGGTATGGGGGTGTTCTGTGCTCTAACAGGTGTCTTTATTCCCATGGGAACTACCTCTCTGACCTCCCATCATCCTCCAGGTGTTCTCTCTCGCTTTAACATTATCCTTTGTCTCTGACTATTTTCTCTCTGTCTGTCTCTCCGTCAGTCTCTGTCTTTTAATCGCTCTCTCAATCTCTTTGCCCTAGCACACCTCTACGCCCACTTCCACATTCTTAATGCAAACTCGTTTCCGTTTCCCTCCACCAGGCCAGAAATGGTAGATCCACCCCCACACACAGCCAGATAACCTGCCCTGCCCTCTGATACCATGTAATTGACCAGCTAACAAAACATGTGCATTGTCTAGCCCTGGGTTGTCTGGCAAATAGGGCAGGCAACTACTTGCATCATTCCAATACCATGGTTGGATTATAACAATATACAGAAAAATACAGACGTTTGAAGGTCCAACAACTGAAGAGTTAGTCTTATTTTAAAGCCTGTGGAGAGAAAAAGAATAAAACTAGCCTCCAAACGTCAGGACAAGAAAAACAACAAGATCAGTTAAAAGGTAAGATCAAGAGATAAAAACAAGTTCTATTGAAGAGTTAGTCTTACTTTAAAGTCCATGTATAGAAAATACAGCTACCCACATCTATTCAAAACTATTTGACTTTGACCTTCAACGGTTAGGAGGGAAAAAAACAAGAGTGCAGAACAAGAGACTGCTGCCACAAAGAGATCAGCACTGGCTTCCAACCATCAATTACCCATCAAAGAAAACCTTTAAGAGCGGTGCTAAGGCACTCAGGGTCTGAGAGTTGAGGAAGAAAGAAAGAAAGAAAGAAAGAAAGAAAGAAAGAAAGAAAGAAAGAAAGAAAGAAAGAAAGAAAGAAAGAAAGAAAGAAAGAAAGAAAGAAAGAAAGAAAGAGGAGAGAGGTAGAGTTGAGAAAGAGGAGAGAGGTAGAGTTGAGAAAGAGGAGAGAGGTAGAGTTGAGAAAGAGGAGAGAGGTAGAGTTGAGAAAGAGGAGAGAGGTAGAGTTGAGAAAGAGGAGAGAGGTAGAGTTGAGAAAGAGGAGAGAGGTAGAGTTGAGAAAGAGGAGAGAGGTAGAGTTGAGAAAGAGGAGAGAGGTAGAGTTGAGAAAGAGGAGAGAGGTAGAGTTGAGAAAGAGGAGAGAGGTAGAGTTGAGAAAGAGGAGAGAGGTAGAGTTGAGAAAGAGGAGAGAGGTAGAGTTGAGAAAGAGGAGAGAGGTAGAGTTGAGAAAGAGGAGAGAGGTAGAGTTGAGAAAGAGGAGAGAGGTAGAGTTGAGAAAGAGGAGAGAGGTAGAGTTGAGAAAGAGGAGAGAGGTAGAGTTGAGAAAGAGGAGAGAGGTAGAGTTGAGAAAGAGGAGAGAGGTAGAGTTGAGAAAGAGGAGAGCGCAATGTTCACTCACCTTAGATTGAGGGTCAGCTGATCGTCCTTTGACCTTAGCAGGTCGCTAACGGAGAACGTAGCGCTGCCCAGGAAACTGCTCTGTGGACAGAGAACAAAGACAGTAGTCAGGCTAGTAGCATACATCAAGTCAGTTAACAGCCAATCATTAGCATGGTGATAGCATTCAAGTCATCTTACAGCTAATTAGCATTAGTATTGAAATCCGAATGGACATTTACTGATACTGCTGGCGCCCTATAGGTGAGTGTATTACGCTCCTGCCAAGAGGTCGACCTTTATGGCACAGGTGGTAGTGTGCTTTACCCTCAGAGTTGCGGGTTCAAGTCGCACTCTGACTGCCCTGCCAACATTGCTACAAAATTAACAATTTATTCAAAGCACACCGGAGTAGGCTGCAATATATCAAATACCTTTCCTGTGGCTTTTGGATGCACAGAAACAGGTGAAACGCTGGAAAGACATTAGAAAAAAAACTATTGCGAACCCACCCAACAGCAAACTCAATCTCTGCCTTGCTGTAAAGCCTCTCCAATTAAAAAAGGACAATCTGCAGTTACTACATCCATTAAATGAGTGACATATACCCATTGATTCTGGAAGAATATAACTTCTAAACGCCTCATGAGCTTAGTTTAGCTGTTGTACCCCATCAGAACCCAGAATATAAGCTTGTTTTACTCTATTCTCTCGTGGACAGACTACCAATATATCTCTGGTAGATCTATCATGACAGAACGGGATGAGTGAGATACCAAGCAGCATTAGTTCGGTGTTTGGGTTTTTGGACACATTTCCGGACACATTTTTGGACACATTTCCGGGTTTTAGCATCTTTTAAATCTCGGAAGGGGAGGGGATATTCGGCCCACAGACTTGTCAGTAACTTGCAAGAGCTCCTCGTTCTGGTTCCGCTCCTCGTTCTAGCATCTCTTCATCTTATCACGTATGGACCCAGAACTTAACTGAGCAGCTGACCACTTACATGAGACTTTAGTTTGTAAAACAAAGTAAACGTAAACAACCACCATTTTGAGAGTGGTTACATTTCTCCAGCCGCATCCCTCAGCTTTTACCGAAACAGGGGCGGGGATCTACTGTGCTATTATTTCAACATTGCCCCTTTAAAAACCCCACTGTTCTAAAACAAGACCAGGACTAGGCTTTCTACTCCATTTATACAGAGAACATCCCCAGTCAAAGGGGTTCCAGACCAAGCAAGCTCACGGACGCACACACACTGCTGAGGACACCTAGGTGCTGCAGGCTTGATGTGAATGGGGGGGAGGGGGGGTCAGTGCAGAAGAACTGGGTCACGGTGAGTGAGGTACGGAACGAGCCCATCAATAACGGAGAGATATGGACTACACACACACACGTATGTGCATACACACTGACATGCACCTCATCCCTATCTCTCTCTCTCTCTCACACACACACACACAGTGTTCCGTCTGCCTGACACACACTGTTTGCCTAACAGACACTCACTCTCTTTGTTACATTAGAGCAGGTGGGCACCGAGCTCACCATGCCAAGAAATGCTCTACTACACACACACACACACACACACACACACACACACACACACAAAGACAGTCTGAGTTAAGACAAAAACAAAGGCCAACCCCCTCGATAATTCATCCACAATTAATTAACAACTCTATTCTTATGTAGATAATGAAGCTAACTGTGTGTCTTTTTCACTGTCTCAGATCCTGTGATATTGGGACTGTAATTGTCTGTCACTCAAGGCCTTTGTTCTAAACGCTGAACCTTTTCTGCTGAGCCTTTAGTCTAGCGTTTAGTCTCAATGCTCTCAATTACAAACAGACTGGAACATGTCAGAGAAAAGTACAGAGAAAATACATCTAAGGCATCTGTTCATCTCATAGTTCTACTAAGACATCTGTTCATCTCAGTTCTACTAAGACATCTGTTCATCTCAGTTCTACTAAGACATCTGTTCATCTCATAGTTCTACTAAGACATCTGTTCATCTCATAGTTCTACTAAGACATCTGTTCATCTCATAGTTCTACTAAGACATCTGTTCATCTCATAGTTCTACTAAGACATCTGTTCATCTCAGTTCTACTAAGACATCTGTTCATCTCATAGATCTACTAAGACATCTGTTCATCTCATAGTTCTACTAAGACATCTGTTCATCTCAGTTCTACTAAGACATCTGTTCATCTCATAGATCTACTAAGACATCTGTTCATCTCAGTTCTACTAACACATCTGTTCATCTCATAGTTCTACTAAGACATCTGTTCATCTCAGTTCTACTAAGGCATCTGTTCATCTCAGTTCTACTAAGACATCTGTTCATCTCATAGTTCTACTAAGACATCTGTTCATCTCATAGTTCTACTAAGACATCTGTTCATCTCATAGTTCTACTAAGACATCTGTTCATCTCATAGTTCTACTAAGACATCTGTTCATCTCATAGTTCTACTAAGACATCTGTTCATCTCAGTTCTACTAAGACATCTGTTCATCTCAGTTCTACTAAGACATCTGATCATCTTAGTTCTACTAAGACATCTGTTCATCTCAGTTCTACTAAGACATCTGATCATCTCAGTTCTACTAAGAAATCTGTTCATCTCAGAGTTCTACTAAGACATCTGTTCATCTCAGAGTTCTACTAAGACATCTGTTCATCTCATAGTTCTACTAAGACATCTGTTCATCTCATAGTTCTACTTAAACATCTGTTCATCTCATAGTTCTACTAAGATAACTGTTCATCTCATAGTTCTACTAAGACATCTGTTCATCTCATTGTTCTACTAAGACATCTGTTCATCTCAGTTCTACTAAGATATCTGTTCATCTCATAGTTCTACTAAGATATCTGTTCATCTCATAGTTCAATTAAGCAAAATTGTTCAATATCTGCTAGAGTGATTCACAATGCTAGCAAATAAAATATACTTGCATATACATATTTCAGGGTCTTTGACAGAATGTCATGTTGACTGCCTGTGAGCATTTAACGATCTGTATTATTCTCTTAAATGTTCTTACATATCCATTCATGCATATTGAACTATTAAATAATAAACGTTTTAGTCATTTACCAGACACACTTATCCAGATCCTTGATATTACCTTCTTAAAACAATTCCATAGAGCTAAGTAGAGGGTTTTTAAGACAATAGCGTTAAAATGTTCATGGACATTACACAGGGCACATACTGTATCAGTAACCCCTCATTCGTTTGGACCCTGTCTTCGTGGAGGCAGGAGTTCCTCCTTTGTCATTGGCACTTGTCCTCTGTCACACGGCAGGCTTCTAATGACAGGGTCAAATGTCATATGATATCCCCAGGTGGATAAGCGTGTGTGGACAGGAAGAGACAAATACAGAGAAAGAGTGAGAGAGAGAGAGAGAGAGAGAGAGAGAGAGAGAGAGAGAGAGCGCGAGAGGAGAGAATGCCCCCAGAGCTGCCATTCCTACTATAGCGCGCCACGGGACAAGCTCAGGACAGCTCTTAGCCAGCCACGCTGACCCTGTATATGGTTCCTAGTTTGGATGTAATGAGATATCGATTTGGGTTGACATCAACTTTTGTTCAAGTCTTGCATTTTGTTATCTCCCTTCCTCCCTCCCACTTGAGTGCATTCTCTCTCTCCCCCTACAACTCCCTCCCTCCCTCCCTCGTGTATAATTTCACTGCATTCACTCTCCCCCTACAACTCTCTCCCCCTACCACCCTCCCCCTCACTCTCCCCCCACAACTCTCCCTCACCCCCTACAACTCTCCCTCTCTCTCCTTCTCTCTCCCTCCCCTTATAACTCTCTCTATCATTCTCTCCCCATCACTCTCGCTCTCCTTCATCTTGTCCCACTCCTCGCCCTGAGCAGTCCCCCTGTATCTGATAAAAAAGGGCACATCCTGTCTGCTGACCTTTGATCCATTATTTCCCCCCAGAGCCTTTTCCTGAAACACACACACACACACACACACACACACACACACACACACACACACACACACACACACACACACACACACACACACACACACACACACACACACACACACACACACACACACACACACACACACACACACACACACACACACACACACACACACACACACACAGCCCTGTGGGCTCCTAACAGCCATACACTGAACCATTCTTCTAACACAGCACCCTGCTACACAGAACCCAACACAAGGCCAAAGACCTGTGGAGACAGTTTGCATCCCAAATGGCATCCTTTTCCCTAGTGCACTATTTTTGACCGGGACCAATAGGGCTCGGGTCAAAAGTAGTGTACTAAATAGGGCACAGGGTGCCATTTGGGACACATGCACATACATTACAGATGACTGTTCCAACAGGGGGGAGAACACAGCACTCTCAAATGGCTGCACTGTGCACACCAGTCACTAATAAGAGTTGGAATAGTTTCTCAGAAAAACAGCTTGAGGTTGACCATTATAATATCCCTATGCACTCCTTGCGTCCCAAAAGGCACCCTGTTCCCGATATAGTGCACTACTTTTGACCAGAGCACTATCAAAAGTAATGCACTGTATAGGGAATAGGGTTCCTTTTGGGATGTAATGAAGCTCCAGGGAGCTGGAATCTAACACAGGATCAAAGAAAATAAGAAGAGACGAAGAGGGACAGGGAGACAAATGATGGTCTTCATTCATTCTCTTCCAGCATCATGGAGGACTGATTATGATGGTCTCACTCCGATCGCCCTCTCTCTCTTTCTCTCTCGCTCCCTTTCTCTCGACATCTCTCCTCACTCTTTGCCCCACTCATGTTCAGAGGTAGAAAGAAACTTTAGATCTATGCTCTCCTTTGCTGTCTTTTAAAAAGGAACATGGCAGATCACCCATCACACAGCACTCTTGCTAACACACACACACACACACACACACACACACACACACACACACACACACACACACACTCTCCTATAAAGAATAGACCAACACACTCGCAAAACAACCCCCCACTTCTATAAAAACTGCATCACACACTCTGCCCCCCCAGCAGCAAACACACACATCACGTCCACAGATCACGCCCACACATCACGCCCACAGATCACGCCCACACATCACGCCCACAGATCACGCCCACAGATCACACCCACAGATCACACCCACAGATCACACCCACAGATCACACCCACTCCTTCGTCAACAGAAAGTAGCATTGCAAACAGTTTGTCTAGCCCACAACGCAACATAACAAACACGGGCAGGTCAAGGTAGTGTTTGGAGTGCTGAAGGCCAGCGCTTCCCCTCTATTACATAGCTGGGCTAAATGGTCTTCCTCCAATACCCTAGTTCTAATGAACCTCCTATACTGGGGGTGACAGAGCATTACCAAATGGGAGAATAACTGTGTGTGGGTCCTGTATGCATTTGGTATACAGATGTATGTGTGTTGTGGGTGGATAGTTGTCCTCTGGTGCTCTCCATTAGTGCAGGGATTAGTCATAATCATACAACACATGTATTGTAAACTGCACAAAGGCTACACACACACACACTATCAAGCAGGCACAAATGTAATCAAAAACTATACTAACTATTTGACATGCTTCTGACCACACACACACACACACACACACACACACACACACACACACACACACACACACACACAGTAAAGCTAAGAGGAGGAAGCCACTTACATTCCCCCAGTATTGTGGCCAGTCTTCCCCAGACAGAGACAGAGCTGGGCTACAGAGAGGGTTGAGTAGTCCCTCTACTCACTGTTCTCCGGAGTATTCTCCCTTCATATCCTCCGTATACACAGTCTCCTGTAGTCTGCGTAACGTTATATCCGCGCCCCTTTCCCCGCTCCCCTCTGGTGCATACCAGCAGGTAAACACACACACCCACTCACGAGCAGCACACACACACTCACACTCACACAGCGGCAGCCAAAACTGTCTGAGGACTGACTGAAAGGAAAGAGAGCGACTGCCGCAACCGCTGCTGCTGTGGGCTGCTGCTCGGCGGCTGGCGCGACCAGCGAGAAGGAAGGAGGGAGGGAGGGAGAGGGGGAGGAGGAAGAGAGAGCGAGAGAGGCAAGTGGAGAGAAAATGAGAGCATGCAAGAGAGAAGGAGAGAGATTCTGAGAGTCTGACGGTGTGGAAGAAAGAGGAAGAAAGCAAAACAGTCATAGTTAGAGAGAGAGGAAAGAGAGAGAGAGGAGAGAGGGGAAATAGAGCGAGAGAGGGCGAGACAGAGAGAGGGCGAGAGAGAGAGGGCGAGAGAGAGAGGGCGAGAGAGAGGGCAAAGGAAAGAGAGGAGAGAGAGAGAGAGAGAGAGAGAGAGAGAGAGAGAGAGAGAGAGAGGAAAGAGAGAGGGGAAAGAGAGAGAGAGGGGAAAGAGAGAGAGGGGGGAAAGCGAGAGGAAAGCGAGAGAGAGGGGAAAGAGAGAGAGGGGAAAGAGAGAGAGCGAGGGGAAAGAGAGAGAGAGAGGAAAGAGAGAGAGGGGAACGAGAGAGAGGGGAACGAGAGAGAGGAAAGAGAGAGAGAGAGGGGAAAGAGAGGAAAGAGAGAGCATTCACAGTCAGTCCACTGACACCCCTATCAGATCACAGCAAAATCACACTCTTCTTGAACAGAGCTTTGCTCAATCATGAGGCATCAAAGCCAAAGGAGCTGAATAATATTAAGAAATGCTATAGATGGAAGGAGAGTAGTGTGGAAATCTACCAAAAAACTAATTCAATCCCCCTTCAACAATTTCCTGGACAAAATGTTTCACTGTAATAGTGAAGGTGTAAACCTCGTAGAGAAAACCTAAACAGTATATTTGACCTCTCAGCTTTCCTATCAAATCTAAAAATTCAAGCAGACAACCTAAGAAAATTAACAATAATGACAAGTGGTTCGATGAAGAACCTGTCCAACCAAAAACATAGAGACCCAGAAAACCTGAGCCTACAGCTTCACTATGGTGAATCACTAATACAGAAATATACTACGGAAAAAGAAGGAACAGCTCGTCAGACACCAGCTCAATGTAATTGAAGAATCCATAGACTCTAACCACTTCTGGGATAATTGGAAACATTAAACAAACAACACAAAGAATTATCTATTCAAAATGGAGATATGTGGATAAACCACTTCTCCAGTCTTTTTGGCTCTTTAACAAAAAACAAACAGCAAAAACATATACTGTACACGATCAAATACAAATCCTAGAATCAACTATTAAAGACTACCAGAACCCACTGGATTCTCCAATTACATTGAATGAACTACAGGACAAAATACAAACCCTCCAACCCAAAAAGACCTGTGGTGTTGATGGTATCCTCAATGAAATGATCAAATACACAGACCACAAATTCCAATTGGCTATACTTAAACTCTTTAACATCATCCTCAGCTCTGGCGTCTTCCCCAATATTTGGAACCAAGGACTGATCACCCCATTCCCAAAATAACTACCGTGGGATATGTGTCAACAGCAACCTTGGGAAAATTCTCTGCATTATCATTAACAGCAGACTTGTACATTTCTTCAGCGAAAACAATGTACTGAGCAAATGTCAAATTGGCTTTTTACCAAATTACCATACAACAGACCACGTATTCACCCTGCGCACCCTAATTAACAAACAAACAAACCAAAACAAAGGCAAAGTCTTCTGATGCTTTGTTGATTTAAAAAAAGCTTTGACTCATTTTGGCATTAGGGTCTGCTACACAAATGCATGAAAAGTGGTGTTGGGGGGAAAAACATACGACATTATAAAATCCACGTACACAAACAACAAGTGTGCTGTTAAAATTGGCAAAAAATACACACATTTCTTTCCTCAGGGCCAGAGGATGAGACAGGGATGCAGCTTAAGCCCCACCCTCTTCAAGATATATATCAAAGAATTGGCGAGGGCACTAGAACAGTCTGCAGCACCTGGCCTCACCCTACTAGAATCTGAAGTCAAATGTCTAGTGTTTGCTGATGATCTGGTGCTTCTGTCCCCAACCAAGGAGGGCCTACAGCAGCACCTAGATCTTCTGCACAGATTCTGTCAGACCTGGGCCCTGACAGTAAATCTCAGTATGACAAAAACAAGGGTGTTCCAAAAAAAGGTCCAGTTCCCAGGACCACAAATACAAATTCCATCTAGACACCATTGCCCTAGAGCACACAAAAAAACTATACATACCTCGGCCTAAACATCAGCCCCACAGGTAACATTCAGATCGTTCACATCTTTGTGGGAGACAAGGCAAGAAGGGCTATCAAAAGGAACATAAAATTTGACATACCAATTAGGATCTGGCAAAAAAAACTTGAATCAGTCATAGAACCCATTGCCCTTCATGGTTGTGAGGTCTGGGGTCCGCTCACCAACCAAGAATTCACAAAATGGGTCAAACACGAAATTGAGAGACTGCATGCAGAATTCTGCAAAAATATCCTCCATGTACAACGTAAAACACCAAATAATGCATGAAGAGCAGAATTAGGCCGATACCCGCTAATTATCAAAATCCAGAAAAGAGCCGTTAAATTCTACAACCACCTAAAAGGAAGCGATTCCCAAACTTTGCATAACAAAGCCATCACCTACAGAGAGATGAACCCGGAGAAGAGTCCCCTAAGCAAGCTGGTCCTGGGGCTCTGTTCACAAACACAAACAGACCCCACAGAGCCCCAGGAAAGCAACACAATTAGACACAACCAAATCATGAGAAAACAAAAAGATAATTAGTTGACACATTGGAAAGAATTCACCAAAAAACAGAGCAAACTAGAATGCTACTGGACCCTAAACAGAGAGTAAACCGTGGCAGAATACCTGATCACTGTGACTGACCCAAAATGAAGGAAATCTTTGACTATGTACAGACTCAATGTACATAGCCTTGCTTTGGCAATGTAAACATATTTTTCCCATGACAAGGTAAAAATCTGTCGCCTGCCCATGAGCAAGGCAGTTAACCCACTGTTCCCCAGGCGCCGAAGACGTGGATGTCGAGAGAGGGAGAGAGTGACGCTCAAGTCACACTTCTCATTGACAGCTCATGACTCAGAGAGCTGAAGGGGGAATCATGTATTATGGCTGCTGGAATTAACATGAGACCCTGGTGAAACGGCAAGGGGTATAGCCAAGAGTGGTGTATAGTGGTGCTCACACTCACACACACTCACGTTCTGATACAACATCCATACAAATGACACAAAGCTTCTGTTGACATCACTTATGACTAATGCAAGACTCACCCAGAAAATACACAAAAAAACACTTTCACAGACACACCCAACATCACAGACAGACAGAGCTGCACAGACACACCCAACATCACAGACAGACAGAGCTGCACAGACACACCCAACATCACAGACAGACAGAGCTGTACAGACACACCCAACATCACAGACAGACAGAGCTGCACAGACACACCCAGCATCACAGGCAGACAGAGCTGTACAGACACACCCAACATCACAGGCAGACAGAGCTGCACAGACACACCCAACATCACAGACAGACAGAGCTGCACAGACACACCCAACATCAGAGCTGCACAGACACACCCAACATCACAGACAGAGCTGCACAGACACACCCGACATCACAGACAGACAGAGCAGCACTGCACAGGCACACTCAGAGTCACAGACAGGCAGACACAATTACACTGTAGACAGAGACTCACAAACACCCCAACGCACACATGTTCTGCAACAACATACATCCACACTGAGCTCAAGGACAGCGAGCTTGAGTCTGTTGACTGATCTGAGCTCAGGCCTGGCGTGGATTAAACAGGTTTAATGTGGCATGTTACCATGGGAGACAGTAATACCAGCAGAAAGAAAAACCACACACAGCTTATCAACACTCACAGGTACACATATCGTAGACAAACAAACACACACACACACACACACACATACACACACACACACACACACACACACACAAACACAGCCCTATGCTGGCCAAATGAGTCAACTAGGGCAGCTTTTAAAATAGACAGCTCCAACACTGGGTCATTGAAAGGTCACCCTGAAACCACAAAAAGGGAAACATTTCCACTACCATCAACTTGTATGGACTGTATACTGATATCACTGGTTTTATAGAGCCTTTTAAAGGAACTCAATGGACTGTGTTGAATATCGGCTGGAATCACTGTGATTAAAAAACATACACACACTTGCTCACACCTAAACACCTTCGTACTGTACATAAACTGGTACTGTTTGCACAATGTTTCTTTTCACCTGTACACACACACACACACACACACACACACCCACCCACCCACCCACCCTGGAGGAGGGGTGTCATGCTTGAGCGAGCCCATCGTTTCCCTCCCTCTTTGCACGGCTTGTCCTCCCTTCCCCTTTGATCCCAAATAACAGGTCAGCCATCAGACTAAGCTCCCCCTTCCCAGCCCCTCCACCGTCCCCATCGCCACGGTTACAGTGCTACAGCGGAGCGTGAATGACAACATAGCATCAACAGTCTTCGTTCTCAGCAGCGTACTGTGTCTGTTTCTGCAGTGTCAGGCTGTTTAATGACCAGGAGTTCTGACCAAACGATCAGGTGTCATTTTCTTTTTACCACATATTTACCTATCCATTTTTCAATTCATATTTGTATCCGTTATGAAAACCCAATTCTGAAGCCCATCAAGGGCCGCACGGCAACTTGGAATACAATTTATAATCATTCCATTGATTCTGCCATCACGTACAAATACAGTTGATCTATGAATTCATATTGTGTCTGATTTAGAAAAAGAGAAAGAATGAAGCCTTTCATATTTAACATAACAGTTATCGGCCGTTACAAGGGATAAACAGGCTGCTAATAATAGTGTAGACTATCTTTACTCCCAGACTCCCACTGAGCAGTCTGCCTTCAAACGATTAAATAAGAATTCCTTCAAATGAAGAAGAAAACAGTCTCGTTTCAAAATGCTAGTTCATCAAAACTCTGCCAATCACAAAGTAACTGGAGACGTGAGTTACTGGGTCAGTGACAGCAACCATGAAAGACAACAGTCACTGAGAGAGATATGCAAATACAGTTGAAGTCGGAAGTTTACATACATTTAGGTTGGAGTCATTAAAACTCATTTTTCAACCACTCCACAAATTTCTTGTTAACAAACTATAGTTTTGGCAAGTCAGTTAGGGCATCTACTTTGTGCATGACACAAGTAATTTGTCCTTTAGAAGCTTCTGATAGGCTAACTGACATCATTTGAGTCAATCGGAGGTGTACCTGTGGATGCATTTCAAGGCCTACCTTCAAACTCAGTGCCTCTTTGCTTGACATCATGGGAAAATCAAAAGAAATCAGCCAAGACCTCAGAAAAAAATTGTAACCTCCACAGGTCTGGTTCATCCTTGGGAGGAATTTCTAACGCCTGAAGGTGCCATGTTCATCTGTACAAACAATAGCACGCAAGTATAAACACCATGGGACCACGCAGCCGTCATACCGCTCAGGAAGGAGTCGCCTTCTGTCTCCTAGAGGTGAACGTACTTTGGTGCAATAAATTGCAAATCAATCCCAGAACAACAGCAAAGGACTTTGTGAAGATGAGGACGGAAAATTATGTGGATAAATTGAAGCAACATCTCAAGACATCAGTCAGGAAGTTAAAACTTGTTGGGACTAGGGGGCAGTATTTACACGGCCGGATAAAAAACGTATCCGATTTAATCTGGTTACTAATCCTACCCAGTAACTAGAATATGCATATACTTATTATATATGGATAGAAAACACCCTAAAGTTTCTAAAACTGTTTGAATGGTGTCTGTGAGTATAACAGAACTCCTATGGCAGGCAAAAACCTGAGAGATTCCTTTACAGGAAGTGGCCTGTCTGACAAGGTGTTGTTGTTCTTGCTTCTGTTTATTGAAGAGTCAGGATCTTAGCTGTAACGTGACAATTCCTACGGCTCCAATAGGCTCTCAGAGCCCGGGAAAAACCTGAACGATGACGAGGCAGCCTCAGGCTGAAACACATTATCGCCTTTTCCAAGTGGCCCATCAGAGGACAATGGAATTAGGCGTGTGCCCGATTCGACCCTGTGCAGTATTTTCCTTCGGCTGTTTAGCTAATTGCAGATTCCCGGTCGGAATATTATCGCTTTTTTACGAGAATAATGGCATAAAAATTGATTTTAAACAGCGGTTGACATGCTTTGAAGTACGGTAATGGAATATTTTTGTCACGTTATGCGCCATGCGCGCGACCGTGATTTACCATTCTGATAGTGTCTAGAACGCACGAACAAAACGTCGCTGATGGAACATAACTATGGATTATTTGGGACCAAACCTACATTTGTTATTGAAGTAGAAGTCCTGGGAGTGCATTCTGACGAAGAACAGGAAAGGTAAGACCATTTTTCTTATAGGAAATGTGATTTTGGTGAAGGCTAAACTGGGTGGGTGTCTAAATAGCTAGCCCGTGATGCCGGGCTATCTACTCAGAATATTGCAAAATGTGCTTCATCCGAAAAGCTATTTTAAAATCAGACATATCGAGTGCATAGAGGAGTAATGTATCTATAATTCTTAAAATAATTGTTATGCTTTTTGTGAACGTTTATCGTGAGTAATTTAGTAAATTGTTAGTAAATTCCCCGGACGTTTGCGGGGAGTATGCTTTTTCTGAACGTCACATGCTAATGTAAAAAGCTGGTTTTTGATATAAATATGAACTTGATTGAACAGACATGCATGTATTGTATAACATAATGTCCTAGGTGTGTCATCTGATGAAGATCATCAAAGGTTAGTGCTGCATTTAGTTGTCTTCTGGGTTTTTGTGACATTATATGCTAGCTTGAAAAATGGGTGTCTGATTATTTCTGGCTGGGTACTCTGCTGATATAATCTAATGTTTTGCTTTCATTGTAAAGCCTTTTTGAAATCGGACAGTGTGGTTAGATTAACGAGAGTCTTGTCTTTAAATAGCTGTAAAATAGTCATATGTTTGAGAAATTGAAGTAATAGCATTTCAAATGTTTTGAAAATCGCGCCACAGGATTACACTGGCTGTTACGTAGCTGGGACGAATTCGTCCCGCCGGTCCCATAGAGGTTAAAGCTTAGTCGCAAATGGATCTTCCAAATGGACAAATGACCCAAAGCATACTTCCAAAGTTGTGGCAAAATGGCTTAAGGACAACAAATTCAAGCTATTGGAGTGGCCATCCCAAGGCCCTGACCTCAATACTATAGAAAATGTGTGGGCAGAACTGAAAAAGCGTGTGCGAACAAGGAGGCCTACAAACCTGACTCAGTTACACCAGCTCTGTCAGGAGGAATGGGCCAAAATTCACCCAACTTATTGTGGGAAGCTTGTGGAAAGCTACCTGAAACGTTTGACCCAAGTTAAACAATTTAAAGGCAATGCTACCAAATACTAGTTGAGTGTATGTAAACTTCTGACCCACTGGGAATGTGATGAAAGAAATAAAAGCTGAAATAAATCATTCTTGCTACTATTATTCTGACATTTCACATTCTTAAAATAAAGTAGTGATCCTAACTGACCTAAGACAGGGAATCTTTACTAGGATTAAATGTCAGGAATTGTGAAAAACTGAGTTCAAATGTATTCGGCTAAGGTGTACGTAAACTTCTGACTTCAACTGTATCCCATCAACTAACGCTCAAGTGATTGAGCGAAAAGCTTAAATTGTATGTTTGTTAGAATTAAATGTATGTTTGGGGGGAAACTGCCCATGCTTAGACCACAGCCATCTTCAGAAACATATCTTTAAAGCCAGAAAAGCCGCTATGACCACTGTCGTGTCTTTGGGTCACCATTGAACTGAAGACATGTTTATCAAAATAACTCCCTGTAATTATTATCACGCGATTAAACTGATTAATCGTTTAACTATAATTAACTAGGAGATCGGGGCACCAAGGAAAATATTCAGATTACAAAGTTATAATTTTACTAATATACCTTTCCTATATTATAATATTATATTATAGGCCGATTATCTTCTGGTTTAACTTTCCTATATTATAATATTATATTATATATAGTATAGGCCGATTATCTTCTCGCGTCCAGTCTCATTACAAACGTCGTAAATTGTTGTATCTGCACGAACCCAGCCTTTACTAAGAGTCATCCATACATCAATTGTCTTAAAATCATTTATTTACTAAACTAAGTAATTCACAGAAAGCATACAAACAGTAATTATCATCACAAATTGGTAGAGTAATGTAGTGGGCTAAACAGGCATGGCTGGTGTCTTGTTAAACAAAGGGTCATAAATGGTCAGCTGAGGAGGCACACAGAGTTCATTAATATTAACAATTGATATGCTAATCCTTTGCACATGAACGCTCACTCATTCGGGAACAATTGCAATCAATATATATTTACGCTCAGTGTGTCGTCAGGATCCTTGTTGGAGAGTCGTTCTGTTGGAGAGTTCTCTCTCTCTCTCGGTTAGAATGGATCTTTCAAAGCGACATTCATTAATGTCGTCATAGAATGGATGTTTCGTTGGTCTTCACGTTCAATGATATAATTTACTTAGCTGCACACTAATAATTAATATCAAAGACTTGTTCTTATTCTGGATGGTCAAACCTATTGGCCAACTCGCAATGGAGTGGAGGCCTGGTCTGAAGAAAGTAAATCAGGGTGGGGTTTTATAGTGAACATAGAACAGGCTTGTCACATGACGCCTGGTCCTGTCTGTGTCCCTGGGGGCGTGCCGATGACTGATTTAATATTTGAACATAAATACATTCTATCACATTAACATCAGTACACAGCATCTCAATGTATTACAAAATAGCTTTATCCTTATTAATACATTCTATACAACCATTTGGATGCAAGTCCCATGGCTGAGGCTATTATATAAACAGTTTTATGGTAATATGGCTATATCGTCTCTTCTGAGTATCGCAAAATTGTACCAAGCGGACCAGTTCGTAGCTGGATTCTTCACCAATCTTCCATACCTTCTCCAGAACACAAATGTCGCTTGGCTCCCCAATTCTGTGAGTTGGAAGAATTTCCTATGTCTCTCTATGGGCCATGTGGCAAGAGATTCTCCTCTGGAATTTTACCACCCCTTCACACAGGGACTGGGTGGGGGGAGGTAGGTTGAGGGATGGTGCAAGGGGGGAGGGGGTCAACTGTCCTCCCTGTACTCAAAGAGGCCAACGTCATGACACCACATACCCAGATATTATCCCCATTCTGTGTCTATTACAGCAATGCATTAAACATTAACCAATGAAATGTCATGATGTTGTGTTATTACCAATGCAGTCTGGGTGTTGATTACCTGACAGCTTGTGTTTAGGAGCCGAGTGTACAGAAAAACATCAAAAAATGCAAAAGCATCATGTTTGACTAACTAACCATCAATGACAGAGAGAAGCAGATGGCCCCATAGAAAATCATAGGCTACCACTCTCCTCAATGCACAAGAGACTCATATCATCTGCCTTAACCAAACACAACGGAGAATCTTGGCACCAGGTGGAATATGCTTTTGCTCCGAGGCTCCAGTTCCGCAGGCAGAGACAGAGACAGAGACAGAGACAGAGACAGACAGAGAGAAAGTTACCCCTAGGTACACTGAGGAAAATAAATAACCTACCAGCATATATTGTGATTAATGACACTCTTTTTTTAAGATCCCTTCAACGGCAGTTAGGGAGTAGATCCATGGTGCTGGAGGTATAGGAGAAAGAGAGGCTAGCTGCTGGCACACCGAGGTCAATGCTACAGAATGATTGTTCTCTGTGGAGGACTGTTGTAGCAAGTGAAACTGAGCTACAGGCTACATTTTCACAATAAGTCAGGTGAGCTGTAGGAACGGAAGGGATCTGTCCAGACAGATTACAACTGTGCAAACACACGTGAACATGTGCTCCTGCATGTACAGTACACACACAGCAATAGACACACACACACACTAATAATCACACACATTCCACAGCCTGTCCACACATGCCCTGAACCAAGACACCTATCCTCCCATGCTGTCACCCATCCCTCCCTCCCTCCCTCCCTCCCTCCCTCCAACCACCTTCTCTTACCTCAGTCCTTCTTCTGCCATGGAAACAAGGGCAGTAAGCACGGGCCATGTTCATGTGGCTGAGTCCTGACCTCTCAGACAAACATGTAGGGTCGCAGGCCAACTTGTGCAACTTACAGAGTCACACCAAGCAGACTGTGCAACCTACAAAGTCACACCAAGCAGACTGTGCAACCTACAGAGTCACACCAAGCAGACTGTGCAACCTACAGAGTCCCACCAAGCAGACTGTGCAACCTACAGAGTCACACCAAGCAGACTGTGCAACCTACAGAGTCACACCAAGCAGACTGTGCAACCTACAGAGTCACACCAAGCAGACTGTGCAACCTACAGAGTCACACCAAGCAGACTGTGCAACCTACAGAGTCACACCAAGCAGACTGTGCAACCTACAGAGTCACACCAAGCAGACTGTGCAACCTACAGAGTCACACCAAGCAGACTGTGTGTATCCAAGATTCCCTTTAGAATCCCTTACACCTTTCAGGTGAGCTGGAAGCACAGTAGAGTTGCCAGTAGAGTTGCCAGTAGAGTTGCCAGTAGACCGTACTTCAGTCCAAATCAATTCCTGTCTTACTAGTAGAGCTCCAGGGGGTTGAAACGTGAGAAACAGGCTGAGCTCTTGGTAACCGCAGCCCGCTTTAGGTGCTCTGTGTGGGGGCGAAAGCACCTCTAGACGTCCCCCTGGCCAGTCTAGTCCATAAAGTTTAATGGCTAATCCCACTGTAGAGGAGGTGATAAAAGCAAAGGCCCTTTTTTTCCTCTCACAGTCAGTAAAGCCTCCCAGCCAACACAGGTCCGTAGACTTCACTACATAGACCTTCATTCAATTCCAATGCATTGACTCCCCCATTCAATTCCAAAGCACTAACTACCATACCCGGACTCCCATACCAAATCCTCTATTCTACCGTACACTTCACCAGTACTGAAACAAGTGCAGCTGAATTACCGTCTTCTCTGTCACTATCAGCGGACGCCACGCTTTAGTTTCACAAGTGTTACAGTACACAGCCCCAGACGTCAATGTGAGAGAAAGAGAGAAGAGCCCTTATCAGACTGTTATCAACAAGTCTCCAGCCTTCTCAGTGGTTGGACAACTTCCCTTTTCTCTAGTACTGTGTGTGTGTGTGTGTGTGTGTGTGTGTGTGTGTGTGTGTGTGTGTGTGTGTGTGTGTGTGTGTGTGTGTTCTATCGAGAGGAGACGTCATGAGAAGTGATACTCTCCATTTCATTATCAGTTCGTAGACATCTTCCTCTCACAGAGAAGCCTTCCTCTCACACGGCTAAACTGGCCAGTCAAATATAGTTTAAACTGATGCAGAAGCTCTATTCTGGAAAGCTTTTTCACCACAGTCGCTGAAGTGGAAACCCATGGCTAGATGAGTGACGGTGTTGTCTTTCACACAACTGAAACCATCGCCTGATTCACCGCAGTCTGAAATGATCGGATCAACTCACAAACACAAACCTGCGCGCGCGCGCACACACACACACACACACACACACACACACACACACACACACACACACACAACCTGTTGATGCACGATACGATGTTGAAGCGGACCTACAGATGGATCTTAATTTGATCACCCTGTCGCAGGAGAACTTGTAGTGTATTTGATCACCCTGTGGCAGGAGAACTTGTAGTGTATTTGATCACCCTGTGGCAGGAGAACTTGTAGTGTATTTGATCACCCTGTCGCAGGAGAACTTGTAGTGTATTTGATCACCCTGTGGCAGGAGAACTTGTAGTGTATTTGATCACCCTGTGGCAGGAGAACTTGTAGTGTATTTGATCACCCTGTGGCAGGAGAACTTGTAGTGTATTTGATCACCCTGTGGCAGGAGAACTTGTAGTGTATTTGATCACCCTGTCGCAGGAGAACTTGTAGTGTATTTGATCACCCTGTCGCAGGAGAACTTGTAGTGTATTTGATCACCCTGTGGCAGGAGAACTTGTAGTGTATTTGATCACCCTGTCGCAGGAGAACTTGTAGTGTATTTGATCACCCTGTCGCAGGAGAACTTGTAGTGTATTTGATCACCCTGTGGCAGGAGAACTTGTAGTGTATTTGATCACCCTGTGGCATGAGAACTTGTAGTGTATTTGATCACCCATCGCAGGAGAACTTGTAGTGTATTTGAGTTTAAAAAAAAGGCTTCAGACGTGATTATTTTCCCTAACAAAACATCGATCAACCCCTTCCAAAAATCTCCATTAATTATAATCCACATAATAATTCACATTTCCTGTTGCTGCAGGATTATTTTGCTGCTGTAGCAGGAACATTGATTGACCTATTACTGTACCTAGCTATAGGACAACCCGTGGTTTGAGGACCAGGGCTCAAACAAGAAAATATACAGGTTGTTAACTCTCCATTGTGTGATTTGGGACGTTAGGGGCAGTATGTGTGTGATTTGGGACGTTAGGGGCAGTATGTGTGTGAATTGGGACGTTAAGGGCAGTATGTGTGTGAATTGGGACGTTGGGGCAGTGTGTGTGTGATTTGGGACGTTAGGGGCAGTATGTGTGTGATTTGGGACGTTAGGGGCAGTATGTGTGTGATTTGGGACGTTAGGGGCAGTATGTGTGTGTGATTTGGGACGTTAGGGGCAGTATGTGTGTGATTTGGGACGTTAGGGGCAGTATGTGTGTGATTTGGGACGTTAGGGGCAGTATGTGTGTGAATTGGGACGTTAGGGGCAGTATGTGTGTGAATTGGGACGTTAGGGGCAGTATGTGAGTGAATTGGAACGTTAGAGGCAGTATGTGAGTGAATTGGGACGTTAGGGGCAGTATGTGTGTGATTTGGGACGTTAGGGGCAGTATGTGTGTGAATTGGGACGTTAAGGGCAGTATGTGTGTGAATTGGGACGTTGGGGCAGTATGTGTGTGAATTGAGACGTTAGGGGCAGTATGTGTGTGTGATTTGGGATGTTAGGGGCAGTATGTGTGTGTGATTTGGGACGTTAGGGGCAGTATGTGTGTGTGATTTGGGACGTTAGGGGCAGTATGTGTGTGATTTGGGACGTTAAGGGCAGTATGTGTGTGATTTGGGACGTTAAGGGCAGTATGTGTGTGTGATTTGGGACGTTAGGGGCAGTATGTGTGTGTGATTTGGGACGTTAGGGGCAGTATGTGTGTGTGATTTGGGACGTTAAGGGCAGTATGTGTGTGATTTGGGACGTTAGGGGCAGTATGTGTGTGATTTGGGACGTTAGGGGCAGTATGTGTGTGAATTGGGACGTTAGGGGCAGTATGTGTGTGAATTGGGACGTTAGGGGCAGTATGTGTGTGTGATTTGGGACGTTAGGGGCAGTATGTGTGTGTGATTTGGGACGTTAGGGGCAGTATGTGTGTGAATTGGGACGTTAGGGGCAGTATGTGTGTGAATTGGGACGTTAGGGGCAGTATGTGTGTGTGATTTGGGACGTTAGGGGCAGTATGTGTGTGTGATTTGGGACGTTAGGGGCAGTATGTGTGTGTGATTTGGGACGTTAGGGGCAGTATGTGTGTGAATTGGGACGTTAAGGGCAGTATGTGTGTGAATTGGGACGTTAGGGCAGTATGTGTGTGTGATTTGGGACGTTAGGGGCAGTATGTGTGTGTGATTTGGGACGTTAGGGGCAGTATGTGTGTGTGATTTGGGACGTTAGGGGCAGTATGTGTGTGTGATTTGGGACGTTAAGGGCAGTATGTGTGTGATTTGGGACGTTAGGGGCAGTATGTGTGTGATTTGGGACGTTAGGGGCAGTATGTGTGTGAATTGGGACGTTAGGGGCAGTATGTGTGTGAATTGGGACGTTAGGGGCAGTATGTGTGTGTGATTTGGGACGTTAGGGGCAGTATGTGTGTGTGATTTGGGACGTTAGGGGCAGTATGTGTGTGAATTGGGACGTTAGGGGCAGTATGTGTGTGAATTGGGACGTTAGGGGCAGTATGTGTGTGTGATTTGGGACGTTAGGGGCAGTATGTGTGTGTGATTTGGGACGTTAGGGGCAGTATGTGTGTGTGATTTGGGACGTTAGGGGCAGTATGTGTGTGAATTGGGACGTTAAGGGCAGTATGTGTGTGAATTGGGACGTTAGGGCAGTATGTGTGTGTGATTTGGGACGTTAGGGGCAGTATGTGTGTGTGATTTGGGACGTTAGGGGCAGTATGTGTGTGATTTGGGACGTTAAGGGCAGTATGTGTGTGATTTGGGACGTTAGGGGCAGTATGTGTGTGAATTGGGACATTAGGGGCAGTATGTGTGTGAATTGGGACGTTAGGGGCAGTATGTGTGTGTGATTTGGGACGTTAGGGGCAGTATGTGTGTGTGATTTGGGACGTTAGGGGCAGTATGTGTGTGATTTGGGACGTTAGGGGCAGTATGTGTGTGAATTGGGACGTTAAGGGCAGTATGTGTGTGAATTGGGACGTTAGGGGCAGTATGTGTGTGTGATTTGGGACGTTAGGGGCAGTATGTGTGTGTGATTTGGGACGTTAGGGGCAGTATGTGTGTGTGATTTGGGACGTTAGGGGCAGTATGTGTGTGTGATTTGGGACGTTAGGGGCAGTATGTGTGTGTGATTTGGGACGTTAAGGGCAGTATGTGTGTCATTTGGGACGTTAAGGGCAGTATGTGTGTCATTTGGGACGTTAGGGGCAGTATGTGTGTGAATTGGGACGTTAGGGGCAGTATGTGTGTGTGATTTGGGACGTTAGGGGCAGTATGTGTGTGTGATTTGGGACGTTAGGGGCAGTATGTGTGTGTGATTTGGGACGTTAGGGGCAGTATGTGTGTGAATTGGGACGTTAAGGGCAGTATGTGTGTGAATTGGGACGTTAGGGGCAGTATGTGTGTGTGATTTGGGACGTTAGGGGCAGTATGTGTGTGTGATTTGGGACGTTAGGGGCAGTATGTGTGTGAGATTTGGGACGTTAAGGGCAGTATGTGTGTGAATTGGGACGTTAGGGGCAGTATGTGTGTGAATTGGGACGTTAGGGGCAGTATGTGTGTGTGATTTGGGACGTTAGGGGCAGTATGTGTGTGTGATTTGGGACGTTAAGGGCAGTATGTGTGTGATTTGGGACGTTAGGGGCAGTATGTGTGTGAATTGGGACGTTAGGGGCAGTATGTGTGGGTGTGTGCAGGTGGGACGTTAGGAGCAGTATGTGTGGGTGTGTGATTTGGGACGTTAGGGGCAATATGTGTGTGAATTGGGACGTTAAGGGCAGTATGTGTGGGTGTGTGCAGGTGGGACGTTAGGGGCAGTATGTGTGTGTGATTTGGGACGTTAGGGGCAGTATGTGTGGGTGTGTGCAGGTGGGACGTTAGGGGCAGTATGTGTGGATGTGTGCAGGTGGGACGTTAGGGGCAGTATGTGTCGGTGTGTGCAGGTGGGACGTTAGGAGCAGTATGTGTGTGTGTGTGATTTGGGACGTTAGGGGCAGTATGTGTGGGTGTGTGCAGGTGGGACGTTAGGGGCAGTATGTGTCAGTGTGTGCAGGTGGGACGTTAGGGGCAGTATGTGTGGGTGTGTGATTTGGGACGTTAGGGGCAGTATGTGTGGGTGTGTGATTTGGGACGTTAGGGGCAGTATGTGTGGGTGTGTGCAGGTGGGACGTTAGGGGCAGTATGTGTGTGCGATTTGGGACGTTAGGGGCAGTATGTGCGGGTGTGTGCAGGTGGGACGTTAGGGGCAGTATGTGCGGGTGTGTGCAGGTGGGACGTTAGGGGCAGTATGTGTGGGTGTGTGCAGGTGGGACGTTAGGGGCAGTATGTGTGTGTGATTTGGGACGTTAGGGGCAGTATGTGTGGGTGATTTGGGACGTTAGGGGCAGTATGTGTGTGTGAATTGGGACGTTAGGGGCAGTATGTGTGTGATTTGGGACGTTAGGGGCAGTATGTGTGTGATTTGGGACGTTAGGGGCAGTATGTGTGTGATTTGGGACGTTAAGGGCAGTATGTGTGTGATTTGGGACGTTAGGGGCAGTATGTGTGTGATTTGGGACGTTAAGGGCAGTATGTGTGTGATTTGGGACGTTAGGGGCAGTATGTGTGTGAATTGGGACGTTAGGGGCAGTATGTGTGTGAATTGGGACGTTAGGGGCAGTATGTGTGTGAATTGGGACGTTAGGGGCAGTATGTGTGTGAATTGGGACGTTAGGGGCAGTATGTGTGTGAATTGGGACGTTAAGGGCAGTATGTGTGTGAATTGGGACGTTAAGGGCAGTATGTGTGTGAATTGGGACGTTGGGGCAGTGTGTGTGTGATTTGGGACGTTAGGGGCAGTGTGTGTGTGATTTGGGACGTTAGGGGCAGTATGTGTGTGAATTGGGACGTTAGGGGCAGTATGTGTGTGAATTGGGACGTTAAGGGCAGTATGTGTGTGAATTGGGACGTTAAGGGCAGTATGTGTGTGAATTGGGACGTTGGGGCAGTGTGTGTGTGATTTGGGACGTTAGGGGCAGTATGTGTGTGATTTGGGACGTTAGGGGCAGTATGTGTGTGATTTGGGACGTTAGGGGCAGTATGTGTGTGTGATTTGGGACGTTAGGGGAAGTATGTGTGTGATTTGGGACGTTAGGGGCAGTATGTGTGTGATTTGGGACGTTAGGGGCAGTATGTGTGTGAATTGGGACGTTAGGGGCAGTATGTGTGTGAATTGGGACGTTAGGGGCAGTATGTGAGTGAATTGGGACGTTAGAGGCAGTATGTGAGTGAATTGGGACGTTAGGGGCAGTATGTGTGTGATTTGGGACGTTAGGGGCAGTATGTGTGTGAATTGGGACGTTAAGGGCAGTATGTGTGTGAATTGGGACGTTGGGGCAGTATGTGTGTGAATTGAGACGTTAGGGGCAGTATGTGTGTGTGATTTGGGACGTTAGGGGCAGTATGTGTGTGTGATTTGGGACGTTAGGGGCAGTATGTGTGTGTGATTTGGGACGTTAGGGGCAGTATGTGTGTGATTTGGGACGTTAAGGGCAGTATGTGTGTGATTTGGGACGTTAAGGGCAGTATGTGTGTGTGATTTGGGACGTTAGGGGCAGTATGTGTGTGTGATTTGGGACGTTAGGGGCAGTATGTGTGTGTGATTTGGGACGTTAAGGGCAGTATGTGTGTGATTTGGGACGTTAGGGGCAGTATGTGTGTGATTTGGGACGTTAGGGGCAGTATGTGTGTGAATTGGGACGTTAGGGGCAGTATGTGTGTGAATTGGGACGTTAGGGGCAGTATGTGTGTGTGATTTGGGACGTTAGGGGCAGTATGTGTGTGTGATTTGGGACGTTAGGGGCAGTATGTGTGTGAATTGGGACGTTAGGGGCAGTATGTGTGTGAATTGGGACGTTAGGGGCAGTATGTGTGTGTGATTTGGGACGTTAGGGGCAGTATGTGTGTGTGATTTGGGACGTTAGGGGCAGTATGTGTGTGTGATTTGGGACGTTAGGGGCAGTATGTGTGTGAATTGGGACGTTAAGGGCAGTATGTGTGTGAATTGGGACGTTAGGGCAGTATGTGTGTGTGATTTGGGACGTTAGGGGCAGTATGTGTGTGTGATTTGGGACGTTAGGGGCAGTATGTGTGTGATTTGGGACGTTAAGGGCAGTATGTGTGTGATTTGGGACGTTAGGGGCAGTATGTGTGTGAATTGGGACATTAGGGGCAGTATGTGTGTGAATTGGGACGTTAGGGGCAGTATGTGTGTGTGATTTGGGACGTTAGGGGCAGTATGTGTGTGTGATTTGGGACGTTAGGGGCAGTATGTGTGTGATTTGGGACGTTAGGGGCAGTATGTGTGTGAATTGGGACGTTAAGGGCAGTATGTGTGTGAATTGGGACGTTAAGGGCAGTATGTGTGGGTGTGTGCAGGTGGGACGTTAGGGGCAGTATGTGTGTGTGATTTGGGACGTTAGGGGCAGTATGTGTGGGTGTGTGCAGGTGGGACGTTAGGGGCAGTATGTGTGGGTGTGTGATTTGGGACGTTAGGGACATTATGTGTGTGAATTGGGACGTTAAGGGCAGTATGTGTGGGTGTGTGCAGGTGGGACGTTAGGGGCAGTATGTGTGTGTGATTTGGGACGTTAGGGGCAGTATGTGTGGGTGTGTGCAGGTGGGACGTTAGGGGCAGTATGTGTGGGTGTGTGCAGGTGGGACGTTAGGGGCAGTATGTGTCGGTGTGTGCAGGTGGGACGTTAGGGGCAGTATGTGTCGGTGTGTGCAGGTGGGACGTTAGGAGCAGTATGTGTGTGTGTGTGATTTGGGACGTTAGGGGCAGTATGTGTGGGTGTGTGCAGGTGGGACGTTAGGGGCAGTATGTGTGGGTGTGTGCAGGTGGGACGTTAGGGGCAGTATGTGTCGGTGTGTGCAGGTGGGACGTTAGGGGCAGTATGTATGCGTGTGTGATTTGGGACGTTAGGGGCAGTATGTATGCGTGTGTGATTTGGGACGTTAGGAGCAGTATGTGTGTGTGATTTGGGACGTTAGGGGCAGTATGTGTGTGTGATTTGGGACGTTAGGGGCAGTATGTGTGTGTGATTTGGGACGTTAGGGGCAGTATGTGTGTGAATTGGGACGTTAGGGGCAGTATGTGTGTGAATTGGGACGTTAAGGGCAGTATGTGTGTGAATTGGGACGTTAGGGGCAGTATGTGTGTGAATTGGGACGTTAGGGGCAGTATGTGTGTGAATTGGGACGTTAGGGGCAGTATGTGTGGGAATTGGGACGTTAGGGGCAGTATGTGTGTGTGATTTGGGACGTTAGGGGCAGTATGTGTGTGTGATTTGGGACGTTAGGGGCAGTATGTGTGTGATTTGGGACGTTAGGGGCAGTATGTGTGTGAATTGGGACGTTAGGGGCAGTATGTGTGTGTGATTTGGGACGTTAGGGGCAGTATGTGTGTGAATTGGGACGTTAGGGGCAGTATGTGTGTGAATTGGGACGTTAGGGGCAGTATGTGAGTGAATTGGGACGTTAGGGGCAGTATGTGAGTGAATTGGGACGTTAGGGGCAGTATGTGTGTGATTTGGGACGTTAGGGGCAGTATGTGTGTGAATTGGGACGTTAAGGGCAGTATGTGTGTGAATTGGGACGTTGGGGCAGTATGTGTGTGAATTGAGACGTTAGGGGCAGTATGTGTGTGTGATTTGGGATGTTAGGGGCAGTATGTGTGTGTGATTTGGGACGTTAGGGGCAGTATGTGTGTGTGATTTGGGACGTTAGGGGCAGTATGTGTGTGATTTGGGACGTTAAGGGCAGTATGTGTGTGATTTGGGACGTTAAGGGCAGTATGTGTGTGATTTGGGACGTTAGGGGCAGTATGTGTGTGAATTGGGACGTTAAGGGCAGTATGTGTGTGAATTGGGACGTTAGGGGCAGTATGTGTGTGTGATTTGGGACGTTAGGGGCAGTATGTGTGTGTGATTTGGGACGTTAGGGGCAGTATGTGTGTGTGATTTGGGACGTTAGGGGCAGTATGTGTGTGTGATTTGGGACGTTAGGGGCAGTATGTGTGTGTGATTTGGGACGTTAAGGGCAGTATGTGTGTCATTTGGGACGTTAAGGGCAGTATGTGTGTCATTTGGGACGTTAGGGGCAGTATGTGTGTGAATTGGGACGTTAGGGGCAGTATGTGTGTGTGATTTGGGACGTTAGGGGCAGTATGTGTGTGTGATTTGGGACGTTAGGGGCAGTATGTGTGTGTGATTTGGGACGTTAGGGGCAGTATGTGTGTGAATTGGGACGTTAAGGGCAGTATGTGTGTGAATTGGGACGTTAGGGGCAGTATGTGTGTGTGATTTGGGACGTTAGGGGCAGTATGTGTGTGTGATTTGGGACGTTAGGGGCAGTATGTGTGTGATTTGGGACGTTAAGGGCAGTATGTGTGTGAATTGGGACGTTAGGGGCAGTATGTGTGTGAATTGGGACGTTAGGGGCAGTATGTGTGTGTGATTTGGGACGTTAGGGGCAGTATGTGTGTGTGATTTGGGACGTTAAGGGCAGTATGTGTGTGATTTGGGACGTTAGGGGCAGTATGTGTGTGAATTGGGACGTTAAGGGCAGTATGTGTGGGTGTGTGCAGGTGGGACGTTAGGGGCAGTATGTGTGTGTGATTTGGGACGTTAGGGGCAGTATGTGTGGGTGTGTGCAGGTGGGACGTTAGGAGCAGTATGTGTGGGTGTGTGATTTGGGACGTTAGGGGCAATATGTGTGTGAATTGGGACGTTAAGGGCAGTATGTGTGGGTGTGTGCAGGTGGGACGTTAGGGGCAGTATGTGTGTGTGATTTGGGACGTTAGGGGCAGTATGTGTGGGTGTGTGCAGGTGGGACGTTAGGGGCAGTATGTGTGGATGTGTGCAGGTGGGACGTTAGGGGCAGTATGTGTCGGTGTGTGCAGGTGGGACGTTAGGAGCAGTATGTGTGTGTGTGTGATTTGGGACGTTAGGGGCAGTATGTGTGGGTGTGTGCAGGTGGGACGTTAGGGGCAGTATGTGTGGGTGTGTGCAGGTGGGACGTTAGGGGCAGTATGTGTCAGTGTGTGCAGGTGGGACGTTAGGGGCAGTATGTGTGGGTGTGTGATTTGGGACGTTAGGGGCAGTATGTGTGGGTGTGTGATTTGGGACGTTAGGGGCAGTATGTGTGGGTGTGTGCAGGTGGGACGTTAGGGGCAGTATGTGTGTGCGATTTGGGACGTTAGGGGCAGTATGTGTGGGTGTGTGCAGGTGGGACGTTAGGGGCAGTATGTGCGGGTGTGTGCAGGTGGGACGTTAGGGGCAGTATGTGTGGGTGTGTGCAGGTGGGACGTTAGGGGCAGTATGTGTGTGTGATTTGGGACGTTAGGGGCAGTATGTGTGGGTGTGTGCAGGTGGGACGTTAGGGGCAGTATGTGTGGGTGTGTGCAGGTGGGACGTTAGGGGCAGTATGTGTGGGTGTGTGCAGGTGGGACGTTAGGGGCAGTATGTGTGGGTGTGTGCAGGTGGGACGTTAGGGGCAGTATTTGAGCAATGAGTGTGTTTGAAGCGATGCCTGTGATCTGACTGAGTGTGTGTTACAGGGATTTTAACAGTGTGAGACAGTGTGTGTGTGTTGACAGTGGGAATACCCACAGCGCTTCTGATTCACACTCATACCAGTAACTGCGGATTGGCCTTGAGAGCAGTGTGTGTGTGTGTGTGTGCGCGTGTGCGCATGTGTGCAAAGTAGCTCAGAGCTAGCAATTAATAGCATCATTACTGTGGTCACTGTGAGGGCAGCCTTTAGTACATCAGACTGCAGGCCATCACATCAGAACACACAGCTGCTCTCTAGGGGTTTAACACAAGTGTGTGTGTGTGTGTGTGTGTGTGTGTGTGTGTGTGTGTGTGTGTGTGTGTGTGTGTGTGTGTGTGTGTGTGTGAGTGTCTAGCTGCGTTTACACAGGCAGTCCAATTCTGATATATATTTTTTTTCTCCACTAATTGGTCTTTTGAGCAATCACATCAGATCTACTTCAAATCAGATCTTTTAAAGTGCTGATAGGATTGGTCAAAAGACAAATCAGTGAAAATTGAACAGAACTGGCCTGCATGTCTAACTGCAGCCTCTGTATCTGTGTGCCTGTGTGTGCTCACCCAGCTAGGCTGTAGGCACACAGTAACCAAGCGAAATGTCTCCAGCAACACACTCTCATTGTGTGGGAGTTTTACTTCCTAACACATCCATTCTGTTATGTTCCCATGGGGTATTGTAATGGTACTCTGTGCAGCATGGCAAATGGAGACATTGCGCTCTACCTTGACTTTGTAAACAGGAGAATACAGGGGAGAGGGGGTAGGACGCATAGCCGCTAGCTATTGTTGTTAGCTCTGTTGTCTCGGATCGGTTGCCTAAACGGCGTATTTGCCAGTCAATGTTAACAACGCCAACAAGAGGCTCTTTTGAACTAAATATGCTACTTATGTGGAAGTAGAATTCGTCCTTGGTGGGTACGGAGATAAAACATGAATACATTTCCAGAAAATGGAACCTTTTTGTTGTTGTCGCCGTCGTCGTCTCATGAATAGTGCATTAGTAGAGAGCTCTTCAAAAATGCAAAGATAAGATCAAAACAAATACACTTGTACTTCCTGAGGGGAAAATGGACACTTTGAGATGTTTAATGGCCTCCCATCCCCCAGAGACCCCGCCAGGAGGAAATGATGTCAGCAGATTTCTGATTAACACATAATTCAAAATGCTCAAATATCAACCGACAACAAAGCTACAAGGAATCCACGCCCCTACTCTATCGTTCTCAAATCTCTCTTTAAAAGAAATGAAGAAAAGGGAAGAGATAAATGAGAGAATGGGCTGGAAAAGACTAAAGTTATTCCGCTATTAAACCCTCCATTCGCTTGTAGTTGAACTTAGCTGGGTCATCCCACGAAATGGAATTTATTATTTCACCTAATTTAAACATTCTGTCATGAAGAGCACATGTTCAGTTTAATAAAAAAAAAACATGTTTTCCCATCTCAAAATGCTAAACAAAAAAAATTCTACAGTAAGTGCCAGATAAAGTAACAGGGTTAAGGATTTCATCTTAAAATCAGCCATAAATCCCCTTATGACAGGGGGAATGGAAGTGGGTTGTGTGTAACAGGGAGGGACAGTTGAATGCAAAAAATAATATATATATACACACATACAGTGGGGGAAAAAAGTATTTGATCCCCTGCTGATTTTGTACGTTTGCCCACTGACAAAGAAATTATCAGTCTATAATTTTAATGGTAGGTTTATTTGAGCAGTGAGAGAGAATAACAACAACAACAAAAATCTGAAAAACGCGTGTCAAAAATGTTATAAATTGATTTGCATTTTAATGAGGGAAATAAGTATTTGACCCCTCTGCAAAACATGACTTAGTACTTGGTGGCAAAACCCTTGTTGGCAATCACAGAGGTCAGACGTTTCTTGTAGTTGGCCACCAGGTTTGCACACATCTCAAGAGGGATTTTGTCCCACTCCTCTTTGCAGATCTTCTCCAAGTCATTAAGGTTTCGAGGCTGATGTTTGGCAACTCGAACCTTCAGCTCCCTCCACAGATTTTCTATGTGATTAAGGTCTGGAGACTGACTAGGTCACTCCAGGACCTTAATGTGCTTCTTCTTGAGCCACTCCTTTGTTGCCTTGGCCGTGTGTTTTGGGTCATGTTGGAATACCCATCCACGACCCATTTTCAATGCCCTGGCTTAGGGAAGGAGGTTCTCACCCAAGATTTGATGGTACATGGCCCCGTCCATCGTCCCTTTGATGTGGTGAAGTTGTCCTGTCCCCTTAGCAGAAAAACCCCCCCAAAGCATAATGTTTCCACCTCCATGTTTGACGGTGGGGATGGTGTTCTTGGGGTCATAAGCAGCATTCCTCCTCCTTCAAACACGGCGAGTTGAGTTGATGCCAAATAGCTGCATTTTGGTCTCATCTGACCACAACACTTTCACCCAGTTGTCCTCTGAATCATTCAGATGTTCATTGGCAAACTTCAGACGGGCATGTATATGTGCTTTCTTGAGCAGGGGGACCTTGCGGGCGCTGCAGGATTTCAGTCCTTCACGGTGTAGTGTGTTACCAATTGCTTTCTTGGTGACTATGGTCCAAGCTGCCTTGAGATCATTGACAAGATCCTCCCGTGTAGTTCTGGGCTGATTCCTCACCGCTCTCATGATCATTGCAACTCCACGAGGTGAGATCTTGCATGGAGCCCCAGGCTGAGAGAGCTGGACAGTTCTTTTGTGTTTCTTCCATTTGCGAATAATCACACCAACTGTTGTCACCTTCTCACCAAGCTGTTTGGCGATGGTCTTGTAGCCCATTCCAGCCTTGTGTAGGTCTACAATCTTGTCCCTGACATCCTTGGAGAGGTCTTTGGTCTTGGCCATGGTGGGGAGTTTGGAATCTGATTGATTGATTGCTTCTGTGGACAGATGTCTTTTATACAGGTAACAAACTGAGATTAGGAGCACTCCCTTTAAGACTGTGCTCCTAATCTAAGCTCGTTACCTGTACAAAAGACACCTGGGAGCCAGAAATCTTTCTGATTGAGAGGGGGTCAAATACTTATTTCCCTCATTAAAATGCAAATCAATTTATAACATTTTGACATACGTTTTTCTGGATTTATTTGTTGTTATTCTGTCTCTCACTGTTCAAATAAACCTACCATTAAAATGATAGACCGATCATTTCTTTGTCAGTGGACAAACGTACAAAATCAACAGGGGATGTATGTATGCATGCATGCATGCATACATACATACATACATACATACATACATACATACATACATACATACATACATACATACATACATACATACATTTTCAGAACTCTTGACTTTTTTTTTACATTACAGCCTTATTCTAAACTTGATTAAATAAACTCAGCAAAAAAAGAAAGGTAACTTTTTCAGGAATATGTCTTTCAAAGATAATTTGTAAAAATCCAAATAACTTCACAGATCTTCATTGTAAAGGGTTTAAACACTGTTTCCCATGCTTGTTCAATGAACCATAAACAATTCATGAACATGCACATGTGGAACGGTCGTTAAGACACTAACAGCTAGGTAGGCAATTAAAGTCACAGTTATGAAAACTTAGGACACTAAAGAGGCCTTTCTACCGACTCTGAAAAACACCAAAATAAAGATGCCCAGGGTCCCTGCTCATCTGTGTGAACATGCCTTAGGCATGCTGCAAGGAGGCATGAGGACTGCAGATGTGGCCAGGGCAATACATTGCAATGTCCGTACTGTGAGATGCCTAAGACAGCGCTACAGGGAGACAGGACGGACAGCTGATTGTCCTCGCAGTGGCAGACAACATGTAACAACACCTGCACAGGATTGGTACATCCGAACATCACACCTCCGGGACAGGCACAGGATGGCAACAACAACTGCCCGAATTACACCAGGAATGCACAATCCCTCCATCAGTGCTCAGACTGTCAGCAATAGGCTGAGAGAGGCTGGACTGAGGGCTTGTAGGCCTGTTGTAAGGCAGGTCCTCACCGGCAACAACGTCACCTATTGGCACAAACCCACCATTGCTGGACCAGACAGGACTGGCAAAAAGTGCTCTTCACTGACGAGGCACGGTTTTGTCTCACCAGGGGTGATGATCGGATTCGTGTTTATCGTCGAAAGAATGAGCGTTACACAGAGGCCTGTACTCTGGAGCGGGATCGATTTGGAGGTGGAGGGTCAGTCATGGTCTGGGGCGGTGTGTCACAGCATCATCGGACTGAGCTTGTTGTCATTGCAGGCAATCTCAGCGCTGTGCGTTACAGGGAAGACATCTTCCTCCCTCATGTGGTACCCTTCCTGCAGGCTCATCCTGACATGACCCTCCAAGCATGACAATGCCACCAGCAATACTGCTCGTTCTGTGCGTGATTTCCTGCAAGACAGGAATGTCAGTGTTCTGCCATGGCCAGCGAAGAGCCCGGATCTCAATTCCATTGAGCACGTCTGGGACCTGTTGGATCGCAGGGTGAGGGCTCGGGCCATTCCCCCCAGAAATGTCCGGGAACTTGCAGGTGCCTTGGTGGAAGAGTGGGGTAACATCTCACAGCAAGAACTGGCAAATCTGGTGCAGTCCATGAGGAGGAGATGCACTGCAGTACTTAATGCAGCAGATACTGACTGTTACTTTTGATGTCTGTGGAACTTGTTCAGTTTGTCTCAGTCGTTGAATCTTGTTACGTTCATACAAATATTTACACATGTTAAGTTTGCTGAAAATAAACGCAGTTGACAGTGAGAGGACGTTTCTTTTCTTGCTGAGTTTAGTTTTTTCCCCCTCATCAATCTACAGACAATACCCCAAAGGAAAGCAAAAACAGGTTTTTAGAAATCAAATCAAATGTATTTATTAAGCCCTTCTTACAACAGCCGATGACATGGAAACAACATTGATTCAACCAGCTTTTGCCCAGTGGACAGCCTTGAAAAATGTTGAGTGCAAAGGTTTGATGTTGCCTGGCTAGGAAAAACTCACTAGAAAGGCCAGAACCTAGGAAGAAACCTAGAGAGGAACCAGGCTATGAGGGGTGGCCAGTCCTCTTCTGGCTGTGCCGGGTGGAGATCATAACAGAACATGGCCAAGATGTTCATAGATGACCAGCAGGGTCAAATAATAATAATCACAGTGGTTGTTGAGGGTGCAACAGGTCAGCACCTCAGGAGTAAATGTCAGTTGGCTTTTCATATCCGAAATGTTAGAATTGCCGAAACATAGAAATGTTTGCTAAATGTTTGCTAATAAATATAACATTTACATAGGTATTCAGAACCTTTACTCAATACTTTGTTGAAGAACCTTTGGCAGCGATAACAGCCTCGAGTCTTCTTTGGTATGACGCTTCAAGGTTGGCACACCTTTATTTGGGGAGTTTCTTCCATTCTTCTCTGTCGATCCTCTCAAGCTCTGTCAGGTTGGATAGCGAGCATTGCTGCACAGCTATTTTTGGGTCTCTCCAGAGATGTTCGATCGGGTTCAAGTCTGGGCTCTGGCTGGGCCACTCAAGGACATTGAGACTTGTCCCGAAGCCACTCCTGCGTTGTCTTGGCTGTGTGCTTAAGGTAATTTTCCTGTTGGAAGGTGGTTCATCAAGGATCTCTCTGTACTTTGCTCTGTTCATCTTTCCCTCAAATCCTGACTAGTCTCCCAGTCCCTGCCGCTGAAAAACATCCCCACAGCATGATGCTGCCACCACCATGCTTCACCGTTGGGATGGGGCCAGGTTTCCTCCAGACGTGATCCTTGGCATTCAGGCCAAAGAGTTCAATCTTGATTTCATCAGTCAAGATAATCTTGTTTCTCATGGTCTGAGACTTTTGGTGCCTTTTGGCAAACTCCAAGCGGGCTGTCATGTGCCTTTTACTGAGGAGTGGCTTCTTTCTGGCCACTCTACCATAAAGGACTGATTGCTGGAGTGCTACAGAGATGGTTGTCCTTCTGGAAGGTTCTTCCATTTCTACAGAAACTCTAGAGCTCTGTCAGAGTGACCCTCGGGTTCTTGTTCACCTAACTGACCAAGGAACTTCTCCCCCAATTGGTCAGTTTGGCCGGTCGGCCAGCTCTAGGAAGAATCTTGGTGGTTCCAAACTTATTCCAATTAAGAATGATGGAGGCCACCTTCAATCATTCCCCAGATCTGTGGCTTGACACAATCCTGTCTCTGAGCTTTACGGACAATTCCTTCGACCTAATGGCTTGGTTTTTGCTCTGACATGCACTGCCAACTGTGGGACCTTATATAGACAGGTTAGTGCCTTTCCAAATCATGCCCAACCAACTGAATTTACCACAGGTGGATTCCAATCAAGCTGTAAAAACATCTCAAGGATGATCAATGGAAGCAGAATGCACCTGAGCACAATTTAGAGTCTCATAGCAAAGGGTCTGAATACTTATGTAAATAAGGTATCTGTTTTTTGTTTTTAATACATTTGCAAAAAATTCTAAAAACCTGTTTTCACTGTCATTATGGAGTATTGTGTGGATTAGTGAGGATTTTTATTTATTTAATACATTTTAGAATAAGGCTGTAACTTAACAAAATGTGGAAAAAGTCAAGGGGTCTGAACACTTTCCAAAGACACTATTTTATTACAATTAATTTTTTTATTGAATATTAAAAACATACAATCTACATGCAGTGAAGCCGCTCAACATGTACATTACATTCAGTCATCTAATAGACTCCCATCTAGAGCAACACACAGGAGCAACCAGGGTCAACGCCCTGCTCAACGGCACATCGACAGATCTTCCACAAGGTTAAAAAAGGATCACGAACCACCAACTTTTTACAAATTGTTAAAAAAAATGTTTTACCTGTCTATGGGTAACAGGGTTGATGTGTTATGCTCGTCCACTCAGTTTTCCACCACAAAACAGCCAACAAGAGTAGAACCAGCTCACCACCTGCTTTACACTATGATTTGACTATTAGATGCCCAAGGTTTTTGAAAGAAATATTTTAAAAGGAAAAGTTTGACCATATTATGAGAGTTCAGTTCGCGTAACAAGGGTTGACCTTAAAATGAAGGAGAAGTTATTTTTTCTTCTGAAAACGAATCACTAATCACATGAATTGCCCCCCTTTTACGCTCCTGCTACTCTCTATTATTCTCTATGCATAGTCACTTTAATAACTCTACACGTACCTGTATGTACATATTACCTCAATTAACTCGACTAAGCGGTGGCCCCCGCATATTGACTCTGTACCGGTACCATCTGTACATAGCCTCGCTATTGTTATTTTACTGCTGCTCTTTAATTATTTGTTACTTTTATTTCTTATTCTTTTGAGATATTTTTTTTTAAACTGGATTGTTGGTTAAGGTCTTGTAAGTAAGCATTTCACTCTAAGGTGTACACCTGTTGTATTCGGTGCATGTGACAAATTTGAAATGACTTTGTCAGAGCAACGAAATAACTAGGGCTTTACAATGATGGTGAAAACTTGGGAGATATTCTTGGGATAACTGGGTTAAAACCTCCCAAAAGTCAAAGAGGGTGCAGAGAGACTAACATCAACCGACACTAAAGCTACAAGGACACCACTATCCTAGTCTGTTGCTCTCATTCGCTTTCAAGTCTTTCTTTGAAAGAAAGGAAGAAAAAAGAAGAAATAAAAGAGAGAACGGACTGGAAAATACAAAAGTTATTGCACTATTAAGCCCGCCATTTGCTGCAGATAAGAATAAAGCTACAAGGACTTGGAGAAATGCTGGGGTTAAGTGGGTTAAAAGGGATAGAGGGACATTTAGGGACAGGGCAGAATTTAAAATGTATTGAATTTTCCATGTGGTCTACCGTAAATGAAAGTGCACTTCATTTAATATAACAGGCTTTTAAAACGCAATATTCGTGGACAATTTCTACATAAAATATCAAAGAGATGCAAAAGGGAGTCATTTTGTGAAATGACCCAGCTACAAACTCGGCTGTGGTTGTCCATGTGGGAAATATCATATGTAAGGGGGAAAATGGCCACCATCGCTTCATGGACGGTTTGCTTTACGTCCTTCAAAAACACCTCGCAGACTGTGTCTGTGTGCTTCCATAAACCACTGTTCTACAAGCAATGCGTCTCTATTGCATGCAAACAGGCACACACACTACACAGAAGCAAGTACACACACTCCCCCGCGCATGCTCATGTTCTCACACTCACACACGGCAAGCTCATCAGGAGCTTGGTTAACCACAGAAAATAGCTGTCGTCACACGCTGCTAACCCGCATCAGCACTTTCCATCCCGTCTCTCTCAAAGGAAGCCATTACCTCACAGAAAAGGCGGGAATCAGGCAGAAAGGGAAAGCTGATTTTCTGCAAGACTCTCCTTCCTTAAAAAACGAACTTAAGCTAAGCTACTTTTCCCAGGGAATGATTGGAGTCAGCCAACCGTTTAATTCACCTGTGACCCGGTAATTCATTTGGCTGATAATCTGCTACTGCAGGTGACGGCTGTAACAATCAGGGATATGACGGGAGGATGGGAGGATGTGGAGGGATGGTGAGAGATAATATAATTACATTTCCAAATGAAAAATGAATTATGAAATTGATCTAGACAAATCCCATCTTGAGGAGATTGGGAGAGGTTTAGCTGGGAGGGGCTTTTGACGGGGTGTGGGGATGACAAGGTTTCTGGTTTCGAGTCGCTCTCAGTGATGAGTGGTCTGGTCTCTCTCACACATTGATACTCAACAACACTGACTCTGCCATGCCTCTCCTAGACACATGCTGCCAGCCAGCCAGCCAGCCAGCCAGCCAGCCAGACAGACAGACAGACAGACAGACAGACAGACAGACAGACAGACAGACAGACAGACAGCGACAAGGAGAGACAGACAGAATCCCCACAGGGACAAGGAGGAGAGACAGACAGATGGTATCCCCACAGGGACAAGGAGGAGAGACAGACAGACGGTATCCCCACAGGGACAAGGAGAAGAGACAGACAGACGGTATCCCCACAGGGACAAGGAGGACGAACAGACAGACAGACAGACAGACAGACAGACAGACAGACAGACAGACAGACAGACAGACAGACAGACAGACAGACAGACAGACAGACAGAATCCCCACAAAGACAAGGAGGACAGACAGACAGAATCCCCACAGAGACAAGGAGGACAGACAGACAGACAGAATCCCCACAGAGACAAGGAGGACAGACAGAATCCCCACAGAGACAAGGAGGGAAGACAGACAGAATCCCCACAGGGACAGGGAGGACAGACAGACAGACAGACAGACAGACAGACAGACAGACAGACAGACAGACAGACAGACAGACAGACAGACAGAATCCCCACAGGGACAGGGAGGAGAGACATACAGACAGAGACAGGGACAGGGAGGAGAGACAGACAGACAGAGACAGGGACAGGGAGGAGAGGATAACGTCATGCCCTGTTAAAGCCGGTTCTATAAGTCATGATGTATAAATGAGTTATGTGAGGTCTGTCATGTTGTTCTGCACCCTACAGTACATTACCTTCTACATCAGGGCTCTCCAGTCTTTAACCATAGCCCCGGGAAGATGTTTTGGGGTGCTGCTGGGGGTAAAGGCTCAGTGCACTACTTTTGTGGAAGAAAATAATATATATGTATATATAAAAAAATATATTCAAATTTTTCAGGGGATGCTGCAACACCCTCAGCACCCCTACTTCCAGCGACTATGTCTCCAACCCTGTTCCTGGTGCGCTACTGTTCCTGGTGCGCTACTGTTCCTGGTGCGCTACTGTTCCTGGTGCGCTACCATCCTGTAGGTATTTGCTCCAACCTTAATCTAGCGCACCTGACTCTAATAATTACCTGGTTGATAAGCTGAATCAGGTTAGTTACAACTGGGGTTGGAGTGAAAACCTACAGGAGGGTAGCTCTCCAGGAACAGGGTTGGAGTTAAAACCTACAGGAGGGTGGCTCTCCAGGAACAGGGTTGGAGTTCAAACCTACAGGAGGGTGGCTCTCCAGGAACAGGGTTGGAGTTAAAACCTACAGGAGGGTGGCTCTCCAGGAACAGGGTTGGAGTTAACCTACAGGAGGGTAGCTCTCCAGGAACAGAGTTGGAGTTAACCTACAGGAGGGTGGCTCTCCAGGAACAGGGTTGGAGTTAAAACCTACAGGAGGGTGGCTCTCCAGGAACAGGGTTGGAGTTAAAACCTACAGGAGGGTAGCTCTCCAGGAACAGGGTTGGAGTTAAAACCTACAGGAGGGTGGCTCTCCAGGAACAGGGTTGGAGTTAACCTACAGGAGGGTGGCTCTCCAGGAACAGGGTTGGAGTTAACCTACAGGAGCGTAGCTCTCCAGGAACAGAGTTGGAGTTAACCTACAGGAGGGTGGCTCTCCAGGAACAGGGTTGGAGTTAAAACTTACAGGAGGGTAGCTCTCCAGGAACAGGGTTGGAGTTAAAACCTACAGGAGGGTTGCTCTCCAGGAACAGGGTTGGAGTTAAAACCTACAGGAGGGTGGCTCTCCAGGAACAGGGTTGGAGAACTCTGCTCTACATACTACAGGCTACTACAGAGTCCATTCTCTATTTGATTCTACTCCACACTATTCTCTACTCTATCCTTTACTCTACGTCTACTCTAATTAGAAACTCTCGTCACCCAGATAAAGGCCAACCCCTCCTTTCTGTACATGACTTTATCAGCTTGGACACTGTGATTGCATTAGCATTGGACCGGAGGGGGAAGCGCATCTCCTTGTGGCGGCTCCGACAGACATCTGTATTCACTCAGCATATTTTAATTACTGCCCCCTGTTTAGATTTACTCCACTGGTTTTAATAGCCGTGGCACTATTCTAACAGCATTTCCCCATCCGACTGCCCACACACCCACCAAATAAAACCAACACTTCATTTCCAACTAAATATGCACGCAAAGAATGAGTTGTTTTATTATTGTGTACACGGCAGACTGGAGGGTGATGCAATTATCGTGTACTTCCTATAACAAACAAGATGAAGATACAGACGTGTCAAGGCTGGATTGAGGTCCAAGAAATGGAGTTTCAAGTTGTTTTATGGGTAGACAGGAAGGTGATGCAATTAGGCAATCTGTATTTCACTGTCTTTAACAAACAAACCAGAGATATTGATGCACCAAGACTATATTGAGACGTAACAAATGAAGTCTCGAAAGACTCGACATGGACTGTTACACAATTTAGTTAACATTCTGGAGTATTTTCTTTGACGCCACTCAAATGCAATATTTCCCTCTTTGCGATTGGGGTTTTTCAGAGTAACATGGCAAGCGTAGTGTTAGCTTGACACGGCAGACGAGGCTTTGGCTTCAATAAAAACGCATTAGCGAGTTTTAACTTTCCACTCTCCCGGATGGAGGCAGTTTTACTTCTCCTTATTGTCAACAGTGCTCGTCTGACTGCCTTCAACACTTTTACAGCCGCGCTATAAAGTTAACGGGATTTTCTTTTTAATGGAAAAAGGCAGACGTTGAAGAGAACTTTGAAAAGCTTGAAGGCACGTCGTCTCTTTTCATATCTTGTATTCGGTAGCTATAGCGAAGACACAAAAGGCGGGGACGCTTCATTTCATTGCCATGTCAAACTTATCTAACTTGTGAAGAGTTTATCCATTCAGGTTTGAAAGTCTGTCTATCCACATCTGGGCTCTGATTGCGAAGGGACATTTCATTGCGATGTCACATTTATCTTTAACTTATAAAGAGCCCATTGCATTCAGGTTTGGATAGATGCCAGATTCATGTAACATTATACAGCCTTTTCAATATCATTCAATGACGAGCATGGGCAAGTTGATGTTAGGTACCAGTAAACAAATAACTGGAGATTTCCCTCCCTCTCTCTCCATACTGTATGCAGTTTTAATAGAACTATATTTCAATACAAATATTCTCGAAATGTCTTTACGGATTATAGCGCTTGCATCACAGTCTAACACTGCCAGCAAGCAGCACCAAAACCAGTCTACACAGGTCTAAAACATAGCGGACTAACTTCAACCCAAGCCTGACCATATCGTCACAGAGGAACAAGGAAGTAGGCTACATTTCCCCCTTCCCCTCTATGGATTCTCCCTCAGAGTTAATGAGACCGACCATTACAAAGGAATCGTACTGCAGCAAGGCCCGAGAGGAGAGAGAATATAAAGTCAACACACTGAAGAACATGGAAGAATTAATAACAAATCATGATGATGGGATATGGGACATGGTGTGTGTTGCTGTGTGTGTGTGTGTGTGTGTGTGTGTGTGTGTGTGTGTGTGTGTGTGTGTGTGTGATGGATTAAAAAAAAAATGAGGTGAAAAATTCAGTTGTTTCTCTCAGTTTGGGGAGGGTAAATACAACACAGTAGAAATGTAATTGTGCCATCCATCAAAAGCAATCTTTCTCAGCGGCTGTCCGGGCTACGGTGTGAAATGAAATGCAGCATAAGTGACGATTATTTACTGGCGGCGACGGAGGGGAGAGAAAGCACCGGACGATAGAGAGTGTGGCTCTTCCGTGTACTTCCCTATAATCATGTAACATACTTTTCTCCCCTGGAAACGATACCATAGTCAGGGGCTGTTACAAATACAGCACAGTAATCACACTCCGTTCCAATTCCAGGCTAGCCAAAGGGTGGTTGTTGCACCAGATACATGTTTACATTCCATCTTTGCAACTCTTCCCTTATAGCTTCTAGCTGGAGATGCAGTTTAAAAAAAATGACATTTCTCCCCGTCAGCATTAGGCAGAATGTTCTTGGACGGTGGCCACCCCCACCACCCGTTATTTCCTCATCTCCTCAGGCCTAAGAAACTGATATGTAGAAACCATCACATCTACCTATGCAGTGGATCTTTGGCCACCGATAGAGAGAGAGAGGAGGCACATTCACTTGTCAAGATGTCACTCATTAAGCAACTAGCTCTGATAAGAACCCTTTAGATTTCTACCTTTCAACCCGACAGTGACACTGACACAATGAGGAGGACTGGTGTCGAGGGAACAGGAGGAGGAGGCCACCTTACTGCTTCCTTTCAGCCTTGAGATGACAGTCAGTCCCCCTTATCTGTCACAACAGCCTTTTGGTCTGCCGCCCTATCACGGCATAGCTCTTTCCTTGGTATTTCCCTTTGATTGGCTCTATTGACCCTGTCTCTTTGATTGTGGGGCTGAATGTCTAGGTGTTATCTCTGACAGTCCAGTGGCGGTGCAAGTGGGGAGGGCTTGCTGTCTACCGGCTGCTGTTAACTGTCTGCTGTTAACACAGGCTGACCTCTGGAGAGATCTGAAGAGCAACCGCTAGTAAGATCCACTTTGAATATGATTCAGAGAGAGAGGGAGACAGAAAGAGAGGGGGGAGATGGATAGAAGAGGAAAGGAAGAGAGTAGAGAGAGAGAGAGAACTTTTGAGAGTAATGTTTACTGTAATTTTTTAAAATTTAAATCACTTTTGGTTTATTATCTACTTCACTTTGGCAATGTAAACATGTTTCCCATGCCTATAAAGCCCCTTAAATTGAATTGAAAGAGAGAGAGCGAGCGAGTAAAACACAAGTCAGCCCTCTAATTAGCTGTCTCTTACATTGACGTGAGGCCATGACAACTGAAGCCTGGGATGATAACGTACTTTAACCTCCCACCATACTTTATTCAAAGAGTAATCTCACTTTAACCCAACCCTAAACCTAAACCTGGCTTTATCCACCCTCCATTAGCATTTACTGAAGGATTTGTCATTGAATACTAGTTTAACAAGGTCAGGGTTGGGGAGTAACAAATTACATGTAACTCATTACAAAACAAGTGCAACTGTAATCGGTTACTTTACCAGAAAATAATGCAATCCCATAACAGATACTTTTGGAAAAACTAGATGATTACTTCTAGGATTACTTTTAAATTCAGAAACAATGTTACAGAAAAAAATGTATTGGACAACTTTCTGTTTTTTAAATGACATTCAAATCAGATTTGAAAAAAGCACAAGTTTAAGTTTGTTACGCCTGAGCGAGTCTGACCACAAGTCAGAGACCACTATGATGACACACCAAACGTGTTCGATACGTCACAGGAAAAGAGCAGGGACAGGCTTTTGTAGTTACGGTCCAAGCTATGTCTTCCAATGGTGCAACTGCTTGAATAAACGCTTCGAGGTAAGAACGACAGCATACAGATCTAACTTATTACAGATATCTACATAGTGCATTAGTATGAATCACACTGCTGCTCTCTCAATAGCTATTTTGCGCCTCATGGATTGTGGTTGTTGTGGGTGGCTGTTCACAACTGTACTGTACAGTATATGTGTATATGTGTACTTTAACCCAATAATGTTTGAATTGAAGAAGCTTATGCTGCTCATCATGTATTGTTTTTGTGACCAGTGGACAGCCAGTGAAAAATGCGCTCTTGAAACAGCTGCATAGTGCGGATCCCAGCCTATGGACTAAAGGTTTGAGGGAGTTCCTCCCTTCTAAACTATGCCATGGCATTGTGCTCCATACTGTCAACAACCAGCTGAATTTAAGAAGACCCCGAGCGGGGCTTTTATTGCTCAATATAATTTGTTCTGATTAAAAGAAAAATTTCCATAGGCCTAACGGACACATGCTCAAACTCGCACACTTTCGATAGGCTTAAACAGCTGCAAATGATCAAGATATCAATGTGTCACCAGAAAAACGATACGTTTATAGCAAATGCAGCATAAGGCATTCATTCCTGTCATTCATGTCAATCCATGAGAGCAGCATTTCTTTTTCAACTCGAAGCAGTTAGCCCAATCAGTCCTCCATGACAACTAAATCACAAACTGAGTAAGCTAATAAGTCCTTCGTTTTTTGGGTTTATGCTCAGGTAAAACAATCTAGCTAATCTATATTTCCAAGTCCTATTCTTGAAGATCAAGGGGTATTAAATGAATTGGAACGACTGGAAATCTGACAGACTTTGATTTTTAATGTAAAGATATAACCTAACCATATTATTATCTGTAGTGGAAAGTAATTGGTAAGAAGAAGCCTACATAAAGTAAAATGCAACATCCATTTATGGCCAGTTATGTAAACCAACAGTGATTTATCCTGCAATAAATGTTGTTAAATTGGTAATATTCATTTTTGTATTCTTCTAAAGCCTCTTAAGGGAAATTAATCTAAAAGTAACTGAACAATCAGATTACGTTACTGAGTTTGGGTAATCCCAAAATTACATTACTGATTATAATTTTGGACAGGTAACTAGTCCCCTGTGGCTCAGTTGATAGAGCATGGCACTTGCAACGCCAGGGTTGTCGGTTCCTTTCCTACGGGGGACCAGGACAAATGAAAATGTATCCACTGGATAAAAAAATTAAATCTAAATTACATTTATAAAGTAACCAACCCAACCCTGGACAAGGTATACAGAAAAGTATAGATTATCATCTGGAAGCCACACCTGGGATTAAAATCCATTCTTTCCTTCTGACACTGACTCTACAGGATCGGTGTCCCCCCGCGGGACGGTTGAGCTAATGTGATTAGCATGAGGTTGTAAGTAACAAGAACATTTCCCAGGACATAGACATATCTGATATGGGCAGAAAGCATAAATTCTTGTTTATCTAACGGCACTGTCCAGTTTACAGTAGCTATTACAGTGAAATAATACCATGCTATTGTTTGAGGAGAGTGCACAGTTGTGAACTTGAAAAGTTACTAATAAACAAATTAGGCAGTCTTGATACATTTCGAACAGAAATGCAATGGTTCATTGGATCCGTCTAAAACTTTGCACATACACTGCTGCCATCTAGTGGCCAAAATCTGGTCTGGAATAATACATGATGGCCTTTCTCTTACATTTCAAAGATTATGGTACAAAAAAACTACAAAAAACCATTTTGTTTTTTCTTTGTATCATCTTTTACCAGATCTAATGTGTTATATTCTCCTACATTAATTTCACATTTCCACAAACTTCAAAGGGTTTCCTTTGGTATCAAGAATATGCATATCCTTGCTTCTGGTCCTACTACAGGTAGTTAAGATTTGGGTATGTCATTTTAAGTGAAAATTGAAAAAAGGGGTGGATCCTTAAGAGGTTTTTAAGAAGCTGGTTCGCTCCAGATTTGACAGACACCCAGGTGAAAGTCGTTGTCGTACCCAAAAAAGTGCCGCGTCACCCCATTGACACATGATGATTATTGACAGGGAGGATTAAACTAGGGGAGGACTGTCAGTGCATCAGCAATGATTCCCTTGGGTCACATGGAGAGATGACTGTAGAAATAGAGAGCCTAGGGAATTGCTATAACTACTATCTAAAAGTCAGTTAAAAGAGGAGAGACAATGACCGGTACATTGGAAGGACAGGCCCTGTAATGACTGGCATATTGCACGATGCCAAGCATACGTGCCATTGAGCCATGTCTTACACTCTGACGCTTGTCCAGTGAAGGAACGTGAAGCTAATGTCCACATTACTTGATGTGAATTACAGCTAGTCACGGTGTAGGGCTTCTCCTCCACACTATAAAGCGAAGAGAGGAGAGGATAGGTGAGCGTAAGCATGCCTTGCTCCTGTGTCTCTGCTGCTTTGACACGGGGTTGAGCATATTGATCAGTACCCTCCCTGCTACTTTGTACTCATCCTGGATATAATAAGTATTTCTCTACACCTTCAAGGGTGTCACTTGAATGACAGTATAAAGGCTGGTGCGTGTGCGTGCTTGTCAATGTTTGCGGGACGACCATCTTAAACGGTGATTAAAGCAATAAAGTAAAAAGCTCTGTATTTGAATACGTTATGGCGTCTTCATGGAAATGACAGGACACGCCCCATTTCTATACTTTGCAGAGAGGAGCTTCTCTATTGTTCGCCACGGTACTGTGTATCACACATCACAGAACCCAATCAAATCCCCTCTTCACGGCCTGAAGATTACAATGACACACAATGAAAACCGCATTACATGTTCATTACATCATAGAGGCCAGACGTAGAGATAAATGAGCCTATGATTACACACAAGGGCTCTACTACAATCTACAGGCTTCCATCCTATCTTCGTAGACCATAGAGGATGCTGGGTAATCGCTTTGATTCCGACAAGAAGCTCCTGCTCTCGATATTAGTTTGGTGTTCCGTGTCTCCGAGCTTCTTCAACAAGGTAAGTGAGCTCCAGATTGCGGGACAGACAACGCACAACAATGCATACAAACAATATTGTGTTTCTTCCCATATGCTTTCACTCGTCTCTCTCCCTCGCTTTCTCGCCCTCCATCTCAGCCTGTCGTTATCTCTTCTCCCCCTCTACTTTGATAAGTGCTCTCTGATGCGCTGCACTTTGTGAAATAATTGGCCACAGATCTGTTCACGAACCCTCGTCTCTCGGTCGCTCTCTCTCTTCCCCTCCAATTTGAGTCTTTGCGGGTCGTAGGCTTTTGGTCTGTTATTCTGGATCTGTCGTCTGAGTTCACTGTGCATCTTCTCTATAAATTACTGAAGGTTATCGAATAGTCTAATTAGGTTTTGTTTGTGCAATTCGCGTAATTTGAGTACGAGGAAAAATGTACTCTGGAGAAATAATATCTATTATGCAAGAAACACTATTGAAATCATGAGGTTGCTGGCTCAAATGTCTAAATTGCCAAACCTATGAAGCCAGCCTACGAGGAGTACGGAATATCTTTCCCAGTCCCTAAAATCATTTTGTCCAGCAATATGTTGTGTTGGATGGAGTGGAATCATCTGGAATCATCTGAATACACTTCTTGGGGGGGGGGGGGGGGGGGGGTTCTTGACGTGTAGAGGTTTAATTGAACAAGTGGGGACATGATCGGAATGTACAATCTAATGCCCATGGGATTCAGCTATACACAGAGGAAATCTGGGTAATTCTGGGTAACCCGTCACCCTTGACAACAAGGGCTGGGGGCAGATCACTCAGTCAGAGAGAACAGCCCCCCCCCCTCCACCTCCACGCTACCTCTTACCATTCCATCTGCTCTGTCCGTCCCCTCATGTATTCACGGCAGCACTGCAGCAGCACCCAGGCTCATCTCGGAATGCACATCTCCGACAACTTGGAAGCCGGGGGCGAAGGGAAATCACCCCAGTATGAAATGTAACATTCTGCTCCTCCTGGAATATTAAGGGATTCATCTAGAAGATCTGCTTCATTAGTTTTCCTCTCTCGTCCTCCTCTCCTTTCCCCTTCAATGACCAACCTAACCCCTTGCAGTGGACATGCAGATAGCACACGTCAGGCCAATTTAAGACGCCGGAGATTTTATTTGATGTTTACCTAGTGGTCTGTCAAATAACCACCTTTTTCGCGACCGACGCTAGAAGCGGTGACGTGCTCGCCTTTGGAATGAATTGCGAGCTGCATACGACTTGTAAAATGCTGGTTGCTCATCTGTAAACACAACCTCACAAATGCACCCACACACACATTCTTCCACATTTCCAAATCGCTCTTTTTCTTTTCTATCACCAAAAATGTGACATTAAATTACTGGAGCTTTGGCTGATCGGCTCCCATTTGTACCAGGGTGGCTGATGCGGGGTGTCAACTCGTGTTTGGGGTCACGGCCGTACCACCTACACACTGGCTAATGAGACCAAGACAAGCAGCTAGCGCTGTACAAGCTGAGCCAAGCCCAGCAGAGCAACACATCTAGTATGTTACAGCACTACAGGAGAACTGGAGCACTGGAGCCAGAGGGAAGAGAAAGATCTGGAACCACTGTACTGTAGCTACTGCTGCTGTGAAAACCACTAATAGAGGAAAGACGAGAGACGACTCAAAAAAGGGTTGTAAAAGACAAGCCAAAAAGGGGGGAGAAAAGAAGTTGACGTTTTAGAAATGATAATATTGTCTCTCCCTTCAGATTCGTACATACCAAAGTCTCCTTTGAGAGCAGTACTCAGTCAACCCACTGGGCACAGACGTCAATTCAACGTCTATTCTACGTTGGTTCAGCGTAATTAGATTGAAATTATGTGGAAACAACAGTGTGTGTCCAGTGGGAAAGTCCTCAATTGTACTCTGTAGGGCGAGTGAGGAGACGTATAGGAATCTAGAGGAGACTAGAGGGGGAGACTAGAGACTAGAGGGGAGACTAGAGACTAGAGGGGGAGACTAGAGACTAGAGGGGAGACTATTGTAAAATTGTTAAACACCTAGAGGAGTAGACTAGAGGAAACTAGAGGAGACTAGAAGAGGAGACTACTAGAGGTTGGAGACTACTAGAGGTTGGAGACTACTAGAGGTTGGAGACTACTAGAGTTGGAGACTACTAGAGGTTGGAGACTACTAGAGTTGGAGACTACTAGAGGTTGGAGACTACTAGAGTTGGAGACTACTAGAGGTTGGAGACTACTAGAGGTTGGAGACTACTAGAGGTTGGAGACTACTAGAGGTTGGAGACTACTAGAGGTTGGAGACTACTAGAGGTTGGAGTCTACTAGGGGAGACTAGAGGTTGAGACTAGAGGAAACTAGAGGAGGAGACTAGAGGAGGACACTAGAAGAGGGGACTAGAAAAGGAGACAACTTGAGGAGACTAGAGTAAGAGACTAGAGGAGGAGTCTACAAGAGGAGACAACTAGTGGAGACTAGAGTAAGAGACTATAGGAGGAGACTAGAAGAGGAGACAACTAGAGGAGACTAGAGTAAGAGACTATAGGAGGAGACTAGAAGAGGAGACAACTAGTGGAGACTAGAGTAAGAGACTATAGGAGGAGACTATAGGAGGAGACTATAGGAGGAGACTAGAAGAGGAGACTAGAAGAGGAGGCAACTAGAGGAGGAGACTAGAAGAGGAGGCTAGAAGAGGAGACAACTAGTGGAGGAGACTAGAAGAGGAGACAACTAGTGGAGGAGACTAGAGGAGGAGGCAACTAGAGGAGGAGGCAACTAGAGGAGGAGACTAGAAGAGGAACCTAGAGGAGGAGACAACTAGAGGAGGAGACTAGAAGAGGAGACTAGAAGAGGAGACTAGAAGAGGAGACTACTAGAGGAGGAGACTACTAGAGGAGGAGACTACTAGAGGAGGAGACTAGAGGAGGAGACTACTAGAGGAGGAGACTAGAGGAGGAGACTACTAGAGGAGGAGACTAGAGGAGGAGACTAGAGGAAACTAGTGGAGGAGACTAGAGGAGGAGACTAGAGACAACTAGTGGAGGAGACTAGAGGTATGAGGGAATGATCTGAAAGGCACAGGAGGGCCTGTCCTGAAGCAGACAAGACAGTCTGGGCACACACACACAAGCCCACACACACCATTGAAGGATCCTCAGAGGAGGAAGGGGAGGACCATCCTCCTCAGTGAATTTCATAAAAATGTAAATTGTAAACCCTTTTTTTGTTGTTGTTGTTGTTTTTAGATAAAATGATACTAAACATAGTCACGTCACCAAATAATTTATTAAAATACACTATTTTGCAATGGTCTACAGTAGCCTCAACACCAGCAGCCTTCACAGCACTCCATGGTGTAGCCGGATGCCAGCTAGCTTCCATCCTCCTCTGGGTACATTGAGTTCAATATAAAAACTAGCAGGCTCATGGTTCTCACCCCCTTCCATAGACTTACACAGTAATTATGACAACTCCTCCAACCTATCAGAGCTCTTGCAGTATGAACTGACATGTTGTCCACCAAATCAAAGGATCAGATAATTAATCTAGTACTGAAAGCATAAGCTACAGCTAGCTAGCACTGCAGTGCATAAAATGTGGTGAGTAGTTGACTAGTTGAACACATTTTTTTTACAAATTCATTTCTTCCAAAATGAAGAAGCAACACACACACACACACACACACACACACACACACACACGCACACACACACACACGAGAAAGAGGATATTTTTTTCACTTTCAGATTCACTTACTTAGCTAACAAATGCAGCTAGCTAGTTTAGCTAACTCAAACGCCCTGTTAAAACAGAAGGATGCTATGTTAGCTAGCTGGCTATGACTATCCAACAACACTGGAACTCATCCAAGTCAAGTTAAGCTTTTGGTTTTTACTCATTTATTGCCACCGTTGCCCGCCGGTGTAAGTGCTAAACTGCTTACTGACTGTACATTGTAACGTTATTGCATGTAGTGGGTTTACTAACACGTTAGTTCTATTAGCTATGTTGACTATGACGTTACTTTAGCTAATGTGGTCGACAACGATGTAGGCTGTGTGTAGCGGTTATGATATGGTTTGGCTTGGAAAGGTTTTTTCACCTGGTCACATACAGCTGATGTGTTGTGCCTTAAAGTCCACAAGTGAAGAGAAAAGCTGAGAGGAGGAGAGCGCATAGATACAAGAAGGAATACAACGTGGCTGTTATGAAAGTGAACTGTGTTTACGCTGAACACCGATTCTGTTGAAAAATGTTTCTTAAACAGAAGCAAACGCAACAAAACAGGGATAAACATACCTGAATTTGTCCAATAGAAACTCTCATTTGCAACTATTGGACTAATGATGAAGGCAAGAGTGTACAAGGCGGTATTGAATGTGTCACTGTCTGTCCATGTGTCACCATCTGTCACCTTTTCTCTGGACCTGTGTGCACCTACGTTGTAAACTTTCCTTCATAGGCTAGGTTGTAGCAACCTCATGATGGGTATAGGGAAAATTAGAGTATCATGTAGCAGCCTAAACCTATCGCTGTTACATTGATCTTGGTGAATGGAATCTGAATGACAGTAATCCAATATGCTGTAATAGAAATAAGGTCATGCTCATGAGGAAAAAAAACCTTCAACGGCCGCCATAACAACCACCTCTGACGCGCGCGGACTATTTTGAGTGAATGGAAGTGTTGTGAGTAGGAACCCTGACAGGATGTCAGGACCCAGTCAGGAGACAGTCTCCACAGCAACGCAGAATACTCCGTCTGATTCTATTCTGCTGCAATGTTCCCTCTAAACTGCGCGTGTCCGTGGCGCGAAGAGACGCACGAGATTGAACTTCACTGAATTCTCCACATTAGTTTCCATGCGCTTTACGGATCAACGTTTTTCTCTGTGATCGAATCAATATTATATCAGCCCCTTTTCAGTGCAACAAACCAAAACAAATCTAACTTCGTGAGATTGTCTGTGATTTTGTTGTAAGCAGAGCGTAACGGAGTATTCTATTGACAGGTAGCCCACAAGCGGTCTTTCAATCACCTGCAGCGAATGCGCATTTCAGATCAGAGCGCACATTTGTTGATATTTTTTACTAGTTATAGTGAGTTATTAGCCAAGTTATAGGTAAGTATTGGTCCTCAATGGGGAGTTACTGCTTCCTACAAGAACACAAAACGTGTAGGCTACATTTCAAGTTGTCTTTAAAAACCGAGTCAGGTAAAAAGCTTGTTTATGTCTTAATTAATGGGGCAGTGTTGTATTTTTACACAGGCTTGAATATGGAAATAAGCCAATAGGCAGAGGGTAGTCTACATGGTCTAATTCTCTGTGTGGTATTTTATTTTGTAATGTGGTTTCTTACATCATACAACTCTGTCACCTATTTGGCCCATGGTGTTACAGACCAAGTAACAAATTATGAGTTGATTCATGTAAAAACTTTTTAAACGTCTGATGCAATGTAGGCCTGCATTGAACACAACCTATAGGCTACTGTAGGATATATCATAGCAATCAAAAGCTATTTCCATGTGGAAATGTTAAGAAGTGCTCCATTGGTTTTGTTAGTAGGCCGCTTATATAGGCCTACGTTATGCTCAAATAGTAGCCAATAGGCTATTGTGGCTGTCTAAAACATTAAAAAGGTACAGCCTCAGTGTTCACTGTAAACGCGGGCCAGAAGATGCACAGAATTCTGCTCACAAGACCTGAAATTTGCTCAGTGCCCCAACCAATTAGAGGGAACATTGTTCTACTGTATTTGGATGGATTCAGATTATTATGGATGTTTTAGGAAATGGAATGAAGGATGATGCTGGTATGCTTGTATGGATGGTTGGGTTTTACGATCAGGTTTGAAAGCAGAGGTTATAACGTACATCCAAGTACAGTAGCTGTACCAAAAAGACCAAGATGATGTTGTCTCAATAAGGTTCGTGACTCCTCCCATTTGTGAGCGGTAAACAATGAAATTCACTTCATTTTCATCCCTCAACAAAGACAGACCAAAGAACCAGAACATTCTATAAAACCCATAGGCTCCAAAGCGACCTGGGCAATGAACTCCCGCCAACCATTCCCAGATATAACACAGCTTATGCCTTTACCAGGCATCTATAAAACATCTTTATATCAAGGCGTTAGCTTTGTGTGGCCACGAACGAGTCGACATTCATTTTTAACAGAACTCTACCACTTGGGATACGCGACTGACTGCTTGACATGACCAGTGTCTAACCGAGTCTTACACGGTGAAGGTATTGTAGAGTTTAAACAGTGTTGGGGCTCACACAGGTGTAGTCTTCCATCAATATTACATGAAGACCTCAGAAGGAACTAGTTTGCATCATTTAGATCCCCGGCTTGAGGGGTTGTTAGCAAGTTGCTAACGCGCTATATTTTTTTACAGAGCAGCTGGATTCAACTAGTCTACACTATCTGAGGCTCAGGAAGAGTGAAACAAACCTATTTTTCTAACCTGAGTGAAGTCCAGTTCGAGTTGTCTCTTTGTCAACTAACAGTTTATATACTTTTATGATCTCATATGTAGGTGTGAAATACATGTTGTGATATCGGCAGTATGACAACATAGAATCCCTACAATGGATATGATATAGCCACAAGTCAGAGGCATAGAGGGACTGAATGTATCCCATGTGTACTGTATGTGTGTGTAGCAGTGAGATACACGTTTACATAAGCTAGGTGACCATGTGGCATCTGTAACGCACTTTATAAACTGGGTGGTTCAAGCCCCGAATGCTGATTGGCTTGAAAGCCGTGGGATATCAGAACGTACACCACGGGTTTGACAAATCATTTATTGGTACTGTTGTAGTTGCATTGGTAAGCAGTTCACAATAGCAATAAGGTACCTCTGGGGTTTGTGGTATATTGCCAATATGCTAAGGGCTGTATCTTGTCACTCTGCATTCCGTCGTGCTTAAGAACAACCCGTAGCTGTGGTATATTGGCCATATACAACACCCCCTCGGGCCTTATTGCTTAAATAGAGCCCATACAATAGCTATGATGTCGCTGTTCCAGATCTTTCTGTTCCCTCTGGCTCCAGTGCTCCAGGTGGTGCCGTCACAGTGCTGTAGTGGTAGAATCCATACAACAGCTATGACATCATCGTGGAGTAAGTAACCCATAGCCTTAATAGCTAATTAATCCTTCATAGCCAGTATCCAAGGGAAGCCTAAAGTGTTTCATATTGGAGAACCCATTAAATGATTTGTAGGCGGTTTTAAAAGGGTTCTGAACCAGAAGACCCAGACCGACCAACATTCAGAATTCCATGTCTAGAGCTATCCCCATTCTCATTGATCTCTGGGTATGTATTCCCATGGGAAGATCACCAAAGGCCTCGCTCTTGCTTTCAGTTCTCCTTTGACCCAGTTCATGCCACACAGACAGAACTCAATGTGAAGGCCTGTAACTTCACTTCAAATGCGTAACAACATGATAGATCACCCATACTCAAGGCCTCCCAACTTCTGTTCTCTACCGCCGTGCAAGTGTTTGCAGCGCAGCCAGATAAACAAAACCACACACACAAAAGAAAGACCTTCGGCACGCACAGCAAAGAAAACAACAATTTGAGGCATTGCCCATTCTCCCCCCACACACTCCTTCCCCAGCACACACCCTCCCCCTCAGCCCCTTCACACACTTAGCGGTTTACTTACATTGTCGCGGGCCTTGTCTCTCACATCGTAAACGGTGAGCTTGACTAGCGTCTCTGGGCTGGCAGGGTACTCCGGAGGGAAGGTCACCCCTGTCAGGAACAACGGGTCTCTGCTACCCTGAGAGAGGATGAGAAGGAACATGAGGGAGAAATAATATTACATTTGAAATGTCTTTATTCTTTTGGAACGTTTGTAAGTGTAATGTTTACTGCTCATTTTTTATTGTTTATTTCACTTTTGATTATTATCTATTTCACTTGCTTTGGCAATGTAAACAAACGTTTCCCCATGCCAGTAAAGCACATTAATTGAAATTGAGAAGGAGAGTGTGTGGGTGGGGGGGAGAGGTGGAGAGAGAGAGAGAGAGAGAGGGATGAGTGAGCCAACAGCTGTGCTCAGTCTGCTTCCCTACTGCTCCTGGGTGTTAGCGCAATAAATGGAAGTCTATGGGTAGACTTCTCATAGATTTCCAGTCTTTGCGCTAACGCTAGTTAGCATTGGTTCGCAAAACAACCTGTAGTTTCCTTAATACTGGACACAAAGACATACAAAAATGGTATCCACAAGTTCATCTGACTCTGGGGAAGTAAATAACGGGCCTTATTGCCAAAATCCCGAAGTATCCCTTTAACTTAACCATTCAGAATGAATGCCTAAACTTAACCATGAAGTTTTTTTTGTTTAAAGCCAATCCTTAACTTAACGATTACGGAGTGAATGCCAAAGAAATGTGGCTTGGACATCTGATTCTGCAGTGAGACTGTGAGAGCTTGTTGCCATAGAGGGCTGGTACTGTACACAGACACATGGATGCATCACCTCCGCTAGCCTAAACACACAAACACACCCAAGTTCCCACAAGACCCCAAGCACCATAGTCCCCCCTATAGGGCCCCAGGCCCGGCCAGGAGAGAGGCCTATGGAGCCTACTGTGACCTGGTATAATGTGTACCCTGACTGGGTCTGTATATACCCTGGTGTAGTGAAGCTTTACGTGTTCAAAGCAAACTGGTGTTTACATCAGGGGCTCCCTCTTCCTGTTGCCCTGCCCTGATGGGTGGCTCTGGAACGCAGGCCCCCGGGACAGGCTGGACTCACAATCAGTACCCACACACATGGACGCACGCGGACACACACACACAAACAAGCACATGGAGGCATTGTCACACACACACACACACACTCAGAAAACACACACACACTCAGAAAACACACACACACACTCAGAAAACACACACACACACACACACTCAGAAAACACACACACACACACACACACACTCAGAAAACACACACACACACACACACACACTCAGAAAACACACACACACACTCAGAAAGCACACACACACTCAGAAAGCACACACACACTCAGAAAGCACACACACTCAGCCCTGGCGCATCCCGTAAACACCCTAACGATAATCTGTCGACATGAAAAACGTCTCCACTGTCTCCAGTACTGCATTCCGCCGTAGCAACGGTCGTCGGCAAGGAAAACCCAAATCGCTTAGATTAGTCACCTCAACAAAAGATCGATAGAAGCCTCCAGTCTGTTTACATGTCCCTTTATTGACTACGTGGACATCCTTATCCAAGGTGACTAACAACTAACACATCTTAGCCTAACACAGTAAGCCCATTGATACAGTAGGGGAGTACTGGAGGGATGTAGACTGTGGAAGGACCTGTGGTTACAGATCGGCAGCCAAGACATGAGGCTACACACACACACACCTCTCTCCTCACGAGCCAACCTCTACACAAACCCCTCTCCTCCCTAGTCTACTAGATGTTTTCATCCCCTGTATTAACACCAAGCAGTGGGAGAGAGAAAACAACACTAATCCATTGGAGAGTACTCTACTCCCATGCTCTCAGTATACAGTGTTGCCCAGTACTGCCACCCAGATACCATGCTACCATGCTTTGAGGGGCATGTGGGCATTCTGTAGCAGCACATTCACACACAATCTGGTACAGCGGGTAAAACAAGGGGAAATGAATACTCTGGTACAGCATGCAATACAAGGGCAAATCAAAGACTCGCTGAGTGCTCACATGCATGCACACACACACACACACACACACCTCAAATTCCCTCGGCAAGACATTCTGAACTGAATAGCCTTCTTTCATACTTACCAGCATGTTTGGCAACTCCATCTACAGCCAAATTCACACAGCGGTACAAACAGGTAGAGTGGAGTAGCAGCAGTAGTACTTCAGAGAGAAGTAGCTAGACAGTCAGTCAATGGGCCAGCCAGTCAGGCAGTATGTCTACGGCAGTAGGGGAGACAGCTGCGTATATAGACAGTGACGCCCCTCTCGGCGCCTTTGGGTTACAGACCTCCAAGGAATGGGTGAGGCATTACACTATTAGAGGGTGTGTGTGTGGAGGGTGTGTGTGTGTGTGGAGGGTATCGTTCCATGGCAGGAGGCTCTCTCAGACAGTTGGCTCTCACCCATTCCCTTGACCCTCTCATCATATTCACACACACACACACACACCTCGCTTCACTAGCATGACATGAAAGGCTTGTTTTATCCTACTGGGCACTTGGCCCCACAGCATGCTGTCAAATCCCTTTTTTGAGAAGGCCACTCCTGGGCCCTTGGAGGTAATGGCTTTCAGAATAAGATTTTCCCATAGACAAACAGATTACCGTGGGGCCTAAATGTCACCCTCTCTGTCCTGTCTGTCTCCTCTCTCAGAGGTACAGTATATAACCCACACCACTCTGGGTGCTTAGAGATGGAGAGAGGGGATCTCCAATAGCATTTTAGTAGTGTTTACACTTGAGCCCAACATGTCTGATAAAACTGATTGATAGGACAGATTGATAGGACAGATTGATGGGACAGATTGATAGGACAGATTGAAGGGACAGATTGAAGGGACAGATTGAAGGGACAGATTGAAGGGACAGATTGAAGGGACAGATTGATAGGACAGATTGCTTTGAAGTCTGTTGATTTCTACTGCTTATATTTATATTTGTTTATTTAACTTTATGCCCAATGTTTCAAACAAAAATAATTCAAATGAAAGGCTTCACACTGCCCTAAGATGGACTGTTCAGGATAAGGAAACACCTGCTCTGTAAGGCTTCAATAACACCCGGATCACATGTGTGGGGGTGAGAGAGAAAGAGGTGGGGCAGGCAGCAGGCCACCAGTCTCCAGTCTGTCTCCAGGCATAGCGGGAGCTGCCAGTCTGGTAAGACCCAGCTGTTGGACACCAGTGCCTCTGGGAACAACACACGGCAGCCGGCCTGTCTCTGACATATTCCCACTTCATACATAGACATGAGTGTGAGCATGCACACACACACATAGGGCCTTTCCCCTTTTAACCAGAGAGGTGATTGAAGGAACAGCTGCAGCACTGAGGAATGATGGACAGACAGACAGAGCTCAATTAAACAATGTAGTATAGGGACTCCCTATGGCTGGCCACACACACACACACACACACACACACACACACACACGGTGTACTGCCAGTTTAGTGTTATTGTTGAGTCTCTTACTGTAAAACCATTCCTGATGCTCTTTGTTCTTGTTTGTTATCCTTTGAAAATAAATACAAGTTGATCCCACCCAAAAAAATCCCTATCAGTGTTCAGTGATACGTAATGAATTAGAGAGACTAGTCATTCCAATACATCGACCAGTCAGATACAGAAGTTACACTGCGTCTAGTTCAATACTTACAATACCATGCGACTGTAAATCCAGAGACACGTCAACAGTATGATCAGAAGAGATCTCCACAGCTACATACATACAGTATCCATACATACCCTCCTCTTGAGAAGCCGAAAGCAACAGTCCATGTTGTTCTCAGATCCCTCTCCAAAACAAGTCACATCACAGCGATGGAATCACACTAGTCCTGCAGCAGTGAGCTTGGCTGAGCCGTACTGTACTGCTTACTGCTGCACCACATCCTGTGTTTTCCACTTGGACCCAGACCCAGAGTGAGTGGAGGACGAGGACTCCTTTTATCTTCTATGGAGTTTCTACAGTAAGAGACGAAGGGACTGTCTTGAAAACAGTAAAACTTCCCGTTGCTTAATCAGCTAGATAAGAGAGAGATAAACCCTTCTTCGTGTTCTCTCACATGAGCCCTCAGTCTGACGGAGAGGAGGGGGGAAGAAAGGGAAAGACGAGTGACTGATTTGTTGAGGTGTGTGTGTGTGTGTGTGTGTGTGTGTGAGTGTGTGTGCGTGCAATGGTGGAAAATGACTCAAGTAAAAGTGTAAGTCACACATTACATTTTTTTTTTTTAAGTATTTGGTTTTAAATATACTTAAGTATAAAAAGTAAATGTAATTACTGAAATATACTTAAGTATTAATTTTAAATCATTTCAAATGACTTATATTAAGCAAACCAGACAGCACAATTGTGTTTTTTTTAATTTACAGATAGCCAGGGGCACACTCAGACCTCATTTACATGATTTATTATTTTTACTTAAGTACTTTACACCAGTGTGTGTGTGTGTGTGTGTGTGTGTGTGTGCGTGTGGTGTTCTAGGTGGGTATTCCAGCCCGGGACAGGGGGCAGATGTTGCCGCTGCCCCGAAAACACTTGTGCTCTTGTTGCCATAGTAATGACACTCCAGCTCTGAGGGCAATAAAAGAGGCATGCCAGAGGTCAGAGGGCACAGACACTTCCGTGAGACTGTATGGAGCGCAGAGACTCAACACACACACAGTGGGCACACGCAGACAGTCTGCTACTGCAGTTGACTGACTCTGATAGTCAGATTGAGACAAATCAGAGAGAAAGACAGAGAAATAACATGTTTCCCATGCCAATAAAGCCCTTGCATTGAGACAGAGATAGAGAGAGGGAGGGAGTGAACAAAAGGGAGCGAGGAAATGAGAGAAAGAGAATGAGTAGGAGAGAGAGAGATATACTTAACAGGCTGACTACACCGCTCGCGTCGCATGCACGATCATTGCAAAATACATTTAGAAATCTATATTATTCAATTATTGCGCACACACACTGCTCGCGCGCGCCAACGAGCGTCTGCGTTGCCAAGGGCTAAAATAGAAGTCAGTTCTATTTCTGACGCAGATCGCACTGCAAGTCCTGCCTCTCCCATCTCCTCATTGGTTTATAGAAGCAGGTACCCACGTGCCATCTCCTCATTGGTTATACCCACGTGGGTGACTGAAGACGAACGAGGTCAGTGGTGGTAATGCACCTAATTTATGAAAGTTGCCTAGAAACGTTTCGGTTGACCATTTTATGTGTGGATTAATTGGTGGAGTAGAGCACCTTGTGCATTTCAGGTAAAATAACAACTCTGTTTATATCCCAGGACGAATTAGCTAGCAACAGCAAGCTAGCTAAATAGGACAAATTAGCTAGCAAGTGCAAGCTAGCTAGCTAAATCACCATAAATGTTTAACCTGTTGGGGCTAGGGGGCAGTATTTGCACGGCCGGATAAAAAACGTACCCGATTTAATCTGGTTACTACTCCTGCCCAGTAACTAGAATATGCATATAATTGTTTGATTTGGATAGAAAACACCCTAAAGTTTCTAAAACTGTTTGAATGGTGTCTGTGAGTATAACAGAACTCATTTGGCAGGCCAAAACCTGAGAAGATTCCAAACAGGAAGCGCTCTCTCTGACCATTTCATGGCCTTATTGATCATCTCTAACAAAAACAGGGGATCTCTGGCATGACGTGACATTTTCTAACGCTCCAACAGGCTCTCAGAAGGCGCCAGAAAGCTGAATCGTGGCTTTGCAGCCCATGGCTGAAAAACAGTAGCGCATTTTGATAGTGGTCGATCTGAGGACAATGGGACGGGGCGCGCGTGCCCGAGTCGACTCCATGTTAACTTTCTCTCTCTTTGAACGAAAACCACCACTCCCGGTCGGAATATTATCGCTTTTTTACGAGAAAAATGGCATAAAAATTGACTTTAAACAGCGGTTGACATGCTTCGAAGTACGGTAATGGAATATTTAAAAAAATTTTGTCACGAAAAGTGTCGGGCGCGTGACCCTTATTTACCCTTCGGATAGTGTCTTGAACGCACGAACAAAACGCCGCTATTTGGATATAACTATGGATTATTTGGGACCAAACCAACATTTGTTATTGAAGTAGAAGTCCTGGGAGTGCATTCTGACGAAGAACAGCAAAGGTAATAACATTTTTCTTATAGTAAATCTGACTTTGGTGAGGGCTAAACTTGGTGGGTGTCTAAATAGCTAGCCTGTGATGGCCGGGCTATCTACTCAGAATATTGCAAAATGTGCTTTCACCGAAAAGCTATTTTAAAATCGGACATAGCGAGTGCATATAGGAGTTCTGTATCTATAATTCTTAAAATAATTGTTATGTTTTTTTGTGAACGTTTATCGTGAGTAATTTAGTAAATTCACCGGAAGTGTTCGGTGGGAATGCTAGTCACATGCTAGTCACATGCTAATGTAAAAAGCTGGTTTTTGATATAAATATGAACTTGATTGAACAAAACATGCATGTATTGTATAACATAATGTCCTAGGTGTGTCATCTGATGAAGATCATCAAAGGTTAGTGCTGCATTTAGCTGTGGTTTGGGTTTATGTGACATTATATGCTAGCTTGAAAAATGGGTGTCTGATTATTTCTGGCTGGGTACTCTGCTGACATAATCTAATGTTTTGCTTTCGTTGTAAAGCCTTTTTGAAATCGGACAGTGTGGTTAGATTAACGAGAGTCTTGTCTTTAAAATGGTGTAAAATAGTTATATGTTTGAGAAATTGAAGTAATAGCATTTCTAAGGTATTTGAATATCGCGGCACAGGATTACACTGGCTGTTGAGTAGGTGGGACGCACCGAGCCCATAGAGGTTAATGCTTTTCGACCTGTCCCCAAATTAATATAATTGGTTCAGAGTTTGTTTTGATATTTTAACCTCCGTGTCGTGATCGCATTTGGTGTGGGGGGGACAAAATACATTTATGCACGATAGCGCACGCACGCACCCGGTTTGGGTTCCATGTTAACCACAACAGCAATAGCAACTTAGACCCAGTGAACCAGAGCGACCCTTTAACAGTAAAAATAACAAACACCGGCAGAGAAAGGGAGTGAGATAGCAAAAGAGTGTGTGTGAGAGAAAGAGAGAGTGAGAAGGAGGGGAGGTAGCTGCATTAAGTGGCTTGTGAAAGGGTGTGTGTGTGTGTATGTGTCAGTGCATATGCGTGTGTGTGCCTTACCTCTACTATCTCTGTGCAGGCGTGGGAGACCAGGTATTGTTCCCGGGGGTCGATGACAGCAACCTGGACTAGAGCATTGGGCTTCCTGTCTCTGCCAGAGCCAATCAAATCCCTGCACTCTGGAGAAGGGGAGGACACACACACACACACACAGAGAAAGACAGAGAGAGAGAAAGAAAGAGTGGGGGAGGAGAGAGAAAGATGAAGCAGAAAGAGAGAGTTGATGAAAGGGGGAGGGCAGAGAGAGAGGACAGTCAGTACATTCCCTGAGTAAAACCCCAACATCAAACAACACAAGGTTGAATAGAAAGGTCAAAAGGGAAAGGGGAAGGAGAGGAAGGAGGAGGGAAACCACCATGACCCCACCATTCCTGGGGCATGATGTGAGAGTGGTGGAAGGATTTTAAAAAAACAATTTCTCAGGGAAGTATCCTCACTGTACAGGAAATGGGAAGTCATATGTCCTTAGTTCTGGAAAGCAGCTTGTCTCCTGAGACCCAGTTGTCAAACTAACATGGCTGCCAGTCAAAGTCTTCTCTCTTCCTTCTTCCCTCAGCTGAGAGAGTGTGCTGAGGACTGTCCGTTTTATTAGGATTTAATGTTTGTCAGTGAAACCCCTGGTCAGTCCATATTTCCTCCAGGCTTCCTGTCTGACAGGAAGACTGGGACGTGGGGAGGCGAGGGGAGGCTAGGCCATCATAGGAAACCAACACTTCCTGTCCAGGAATGGTCACTCCCTCTCTGGCTCAGTACGAGGCTGTGGTCACCAGTATTTACTGTAAAGTGATATTGGACGATACATGTAGATATTGAAGTAACCACAAAGAGCCATATGCTGTCACTGAATGGTTGAAAATCTGACTACAGTGCTCTAGGACTACTAGACAGGGTGGAATATCTGACTACAGTGCTCTAGGACTACTAGACAGGGTGGAATATCTGACTACAGTGCTCTAGGACTACTAGACAGGGTGGAATATCTGACTACAGTGCTCTAGGGCTACTAGACAGGGTGGAATATCTGACTACAGTGCTCTAGGGCTACTAGACAGGGTGGAATATCTGACTACAGTGCTCTAGGACTACTAGACAGGGTGGAATATCTGACTACAGTGCTCTAGGACTACTAGACAGGGTGGAATATCTGACTACAGTGCTCTAGGACTACTAGACAGGGTGGAATATCTGACTACAGTGCTCTAGGACTACTAGACAGGGTGGAATATCTGACTACAGTGCTCTAGGACTACTAGACAGGGTGGAATATCTGACTACAGTGCTCTAGGACTACAGGGTGAGACATCTGAATCAGGACATTGGACCATGTCCAAATGGTGCACTTTATCCAACTAGCAACATTCTGGCAGACAAACAAGAATTGATCCGCTCTGCAAATGCATTGTCACTATAGCACATTATTTACTGAAATCGTAACCCCGAGTAACATTACTCAATAGAACAAAAATCCATAAAAGCAGCAAAATATGACAGAAGGTTGTTCTTTTTATGTGTAATTCCCCCTCGGAGGGTCGATCTGATAGAATAAGCGACTGTACGGGTACAGAAAATAAAAAGGTTACAACAAGGGGGAATTGAAGAAGAGTCAAGAGGAAGCTACAGAGGTGGCCCAGGAGTTAAAAGATGAATGGTGCTAAGGCATAAAACATTGTCTTTGCTGTAAAGACCTTTGCTTTCTTGATGTACTGGAGTCTCAGTGAACTGATCCATCTAGCATTCTCTGATCTTTGGAGGATGAGAGAGTGAGAGATACGGGGCTATGCACTGGGACACACACCAAGACAACGGGTTCACTCTGTAGAATGGAATCCCTTCCTTAGTTGAGTTGTACCATACTGCAACATGTAGATGTACAGTTGAATGCACGCACAAACATGCACGTACACACATATGCATACACGCGAGCACTTACGACTCACACACGCATGCATGCAAGGACGACACACACACACACACACACACAATTTGTTGGCCTTATGTAAACTGCTGCAAGTATCATGTGTATTTCTACCTACATTAGAATTCTGATCGGCTTGTCAAGGTGAAAGTCGTCACCTTGACTGGTCTACGAACACAAACAAAGTCAAAATTCAAGCGGTATTTGTCACCCAGTTTGTGTGTGAGAGGAAAGGGAAAACAGTGTTTTAGCATTTAGCCGAGCCTCTCTGCTGAGAAATGGATGTCAGAACAACGTAACACTGTTCTGGTTGAAGCATTGACACACGGTCGAGGTCAAATTCAAGGTGAAACATCAAAATGGTCTCAAGGAAAACAGCTAAAATAGTGAAATTCAGCAATTGTATATAGATACACAGCTGAAGTCGGATGTTTACATACACTTAGGTTGGAGTCATTAAAACTCGTTTTTCAACCACTCCACACATTTCTTGTCAACAAACTATAGTTTTGGCAAGTTGGTTAGGACATCTACTTTGTGCATGACAAGTCATTTTTCCAACAATTGTTTACAGACGGATTATTTCACTTATAATTCATTGTATCCACAATTCCACTGGGTCAAAAGTTTACATAGACTAAGTTGACTGTGTCTTTAAACAGCTTGGAAAATTCCAGAAAATGATGTCATGGCTTTAGAAGCTTCTGATAGGCTAATTGACATAATTTGAGTCAATTGGAGGTGTACCTGTGGATGTATTTCAAGGCCTACCTTCCAACTCAGTGCCTCTTTGCTTGACATCATGGGAAAATCTGAAGAAATCAACCAAGACCTCAGAAAAAAATTGTAGACCTCCACAAGTCTGGTTCATCCTTGGGAGCAATTTCTAAATGCCTGAAGGTACCACGTTCATCTGTACAAACAATAGTACGCAAGTATAAACACCATGGGACCACGCAGCCGTCATACCGCTCAGGAAGGAGACACGTTCTGTCTCCTAGAGATGAACGCACTTTGGTGAGAAAAGTGCAAATCAATCCCAGCAAAGGACCTTGTGAAGATGCTGGAGGAAACAGGTATAAAAATATCTATATCCACAGTAAAACAAGTCCTATATCGACATAACCTGAAAGGCCGCTCAGCAAGGAAGAAGCCACTGCTCCAAAACCGCCATAAAATGCCAGACTACGGTTTGCAACTGCACATGGGGACAAAGATAATAGTTTTTGGAGAAATGTCCTCTGGTCTGATGAAACAAAAATCATTCTCTCTACTATTATTCTGACATTTCACATTCTTAAAATAAAGTGGAGATCCTAACTGACCTAAGACAGGGAATTTTTACTACGATAAAATGTCATGAATTGTGAAAAACTGAGTTTAAATGTATTTTTCTAAGGTGTATGTAAACTTTCAACTTCAACTGTATATATATATAGATAGATAGAGAGAGAGAGATAGAGAGAGAGAGATAGAGAGAGAGAGATAGAGAGAGAGAGAGAGATGTATATATATAGAGAGAGAGAGATATATATATATGTATATATAGAGAGAGAGATATATATATATAGAGAGAGAGAGAGATATGTATAGGTATATGTATAGAGAGAGAGAGAGAGATATGTATAGGTATATGGATAGATAGATAGATAGATAGATAGGTATATGTATAGGTATATGTATAGATAGATAGATAGATAGGTATATGTATAGGTATATGTATAGATAGATAGGTATATGTATAGGTATATGTATAGATAGATAGGTATAGGTATATGTATAGATAGATAGATAGGTATATGTATAGGTATATGTATAGATAGATAGATAGGTATATGTATGTATAGATAGATAGATAGATAGATAGATAGATAGATAGATAGATAGATAGATAGGTATATGTATAGATAGATAGGTATATGTATAGGTATATGTATAGATAGATAGGTATATAGATATATAGATAGGTATATAGATATATAGATAGGTAGATAGGTATATAGATAGATAGATATATGTATAGGTATATGTATAGATAGATAGATAGGTATATGTATAGGTATATGTATAGATAGATAGATAGGTATATGTATAGGTATATGTATAGATAGATAGATAGATAGATAGATAGATAGATAGATAGATAGATAGATAGATAGATAGATAGGTATAGGTATATGTATAGATAGATAGATAGATAGATAGATAGATAGATAGATAGATAGATAGATAGATAGATAGATAGATAGATAGATAGATAGATAGGTAGGTATATGTATAGATAGATAGGTATATGTATAGGTATATGTATAGGTATATGTATAGATAGATAGGTATATGTATAGGTATATGTATAGATAGATAGGTATATGTATAGGTATATGTATAGATAGATAGGTATTTGTATAGGTATATGTATAGATAGATAGGTATATGTATAGATAGATAGATAGGTATATCTATAGGGATATGTATAATGATAGATAGATAGGTATATGTATAGGTATATGTATAGATAGATAGATAGATAGATAGGTATATGTATAGATAGATAGATAGATATATGTATAGGTATATGTATAGATAGATAGGTATATAGATATATAGATAGGTAGATAGGTATATAGATAGATAGATAGATAGATATATGTATAGATAGATAGATAGGTATATGTATAGATAGATAGATATATGTATAGGTATATGTATAGATAGATAGGTATATAGATATATAGATAGGTAGATAGGTATATAGATAGATAGATAGATATATGTATAGGTATATAGATAGATATATGTATAGGTATATGTATAGATAGATAGGTATATGTATAGGTATATGTATAGATAGATAGACAGGTATATGTATATGTATAGATAGATAGATAGGTATATGTATAGGTATATGTATAGATAGGTATATGTATATGTATAGATAGATAGATAGATATATGTATAGGTATATAGATAGATATATGTATAGGTATATGTATAGATAGATAGGTATATGTATAGGTATATGTATAGATAGATAGACAGGTATATGTATATGTATAGATAGATAGATAGGTATATGTATAGGTATATGTATAGATAGGTATATGTATAGGTATATGTATAGATAGGTATAGGTATATGTATAGATAGATAGGTATATGTATAGATAGATAGGTATATGTATAGGTATATGTATAGATAGATAGGTATATGTATAGATAGATAGACAGGTATATGTATATGTATATGTATAGATAGATAGACAGGTATATGTATATGTATAGATAGATAGATAGGTATATGTATAGGTATATGTATAGATAGGTATATGTATAGGTATATGTATAGATAGGTATAGGTATATGTATAGATAGATAGGTATATGTATAGATAGATAGGTATATGTATAGGTATATGTATAGATAGATAGGTATATGTATAGATAGATAGGTATATGTATAGATAGATAGGTATATGTATAGATAGATAGGTATATGTATAGGTAGGTAGATAGGTAGGTAGATAGATAGGTAGATAGATAGGTAGATAGATAGATAGGTAGATAGATAGATAGAGATATAGAGAGAGATATATATATATATCTACAGTTGAAGTTTACATACACCTTAGAAAAATACATTTAAACTCAGTTTTTCACAAGTATATATATATATATATATATATATATAGATAGATACTGTATGTGTTTCCTAGGCTGATATATATAGCAAAAGATCAATCACGTTTAAGTGAGCATTGTTTTGATCCCAGTTTAATCAACAGGTTTGAAAGTCAATCAATGATCACATTCAAACCATGTGACATCAGAAACAGCCCTGGATCACTGTCTCTTTGCCCGGTCAGGGGAATGTACTCAAATATTTCCTGAATGCTTCTTATTAGATCAAAAAGAGTTAACGGAACAGAAGAATAGCAGCCTGTTGTATGGAACTTACTAACAACACTCTAGGTACCATGATACTCTCAAAGAGCCTCTTCTCTATGACCCAAATGGAGACAGACAGACAGACAGACAGACAGACAGACAGACAGACAGACAGACAGACAGACAGACAGACAGACAGACAGACAGACAGACAGACAGACAGACAGACACAGAGAGAGGCAAACAGACACAGAGAGAGGCACAGAGAGAGAGAGGCAAACATAGACACAGAGAGAGACACAGAGAGAGAGAGAGAGACACAGAGAGAGGCACAGAGAGAGAGAGGCAAACAGAGACACAGAGAGAGAGGCAAACAGAGACACAGAGAGAGAGGCAAACAGAGACACAGAGAGAGAGGCAAACAGAGACACAGAGAGAGAGAGGCAAACAGAGACACAGAGAGAGAGACAAAAAGAGACACAGAGAGAGAGACAAAAAGAGACACAGAGAGAGAGACAAACAGAGACACAGAGAGAGAGACAAACAGAGACACAGAGAGAGAGACAAACAGAGACACAGAGAGAGAGAGAGGCAAACAGAGACACAGAGAGAGAGGCAAACAGAGACACAGCCAAATTACGTTGTTCCTCAAAAGAGCAGACATGGAAGCAACTACACATTCACAGCCCAGTAAGCTGTACCACATCAGAAATTCATACAGATGGGCCCAGAACAGTACAGAAGAATACCAGAAAGCAACCTGTAACCAAAATATCCAAACACTCTTAGATAACTTTCTGGATACCACATTCACTCGCAGTAAAGAAGGAATCAATCTATCAGTTAAAAACATCAACTATATATTCAGGCAAACGGCAAAAGAAGAACAATTGAAATTGATAAAAAACTAAACTAAAAAGACCACAGATGACAACTGGTTTGATGCAGTGTAAAATTATAAGCAAAACACTTAGAACACTATCCAACCAAAAGCACAGAGACCCAAATAATGATGAATTACACCTTCATTACTGTGAGACTTTAAAACTCTATAAACATACACTCAGAACCAAAAAAGCACAGTACAACAGCAAGCAGCTGACACTAATTGAGGAGTCCATAAACACAAACAACTTCTGGCAAAATTGGAAAAAAATTAAATCAAATCTAAACATGAGGAATTAGCGATACAGAATGGTGACATATGGACAACCCATTTCAAAACACTCTACAACACCGTTCGAATTGACACAAACGCAGAACAACGCCAAATTCATGAGAAGTTGAATGGATTAGAAAAAGCTATAAAAGGACAATCAAAATCCATTGGACTCCCCAATTACTGACCAGGAGCTCTATAAGAAACTTCAGGCCCTCAAATTTAAAAAAGTATTCAGACCTGATGGCATCCTAAATGAGATGCTCAAACTCACTAGTGCACAATTTCAATTGGCTATATTAAAACTGTTTAATTTGATCCTGAGTGTAGGTTATTTCCCTGACATCTGGAATCAAGGACTCATAACCCCAATCTTTAAGAATGGAGACAAATTTGACCCTAACAATTACAGAGGCATTTGTGTGAACAGTAACCTGGGGAAGGTTTTCTGTAGTATCATCAATGTAAGAGTTCTAAACTTCCTTAATAAGCACAATGTCTTGAGTAAAAGCCAAATTGGATTTATACCAAAACATCACACAACTGATAATATTTACACCCTACACACCCTAATAAACATGTCCACCAAAATAATACCAAAATATATGCTTGCTTTATCGACTTCCAAAAAGCATTTGATTCTATTTGGCATACAGGGCTGTTCTACAAAGTTATTGAAAGTGGTGTAGGGGGTAAAACATATGACATAATTAAATCAATGTATACTGGCAATACGTGCACCATTAAAATTGGCAAGAAAAGAACAGAATTCTTTAACCATGGGCGGGGCCTTCGCCAGGCTTGCAATCTGAGCCCTGCACTTTTCAATATTTACATCAACGAATTGGCCACTATTCTAGAAAAATCCTCACCCCTGGTGTTAGTCTCCACAATTCAGAGGTTAAATGCCTACTCTTCGCAGATGACCTATGCCTGCTGTCACCCACAGCACATGGCCTACAGCAGAGCCTGGACCTGCTAGAGCAGTACTGCCAGACCTGGGCCCTGGCAGTAAACCCAAAAAGACTAAAATAATGATTTTCCAGAGAAGATCCAGATCTCAGGGAATTAGACCAAAGTTCTCAATAGGTACAAAATATAGAGTACTGCACACACTACAATTACTTAGGTTTAAAAATAAGCTCAACTGGACACCTTAATTAATGAGGCAGTGTATGAACTGAGAGAGAAAGCACGCAGGGCATTCTACGCCATTAAAAAACGAATTCAAATTGAAATACCTAAAACTGATGGAATGTGTCATTGAATCAATTGTACTTCATGGCAGCGATGTGTGGGGTCCACTTACAAAACAATATTTCACCAAATGGGACAAACACCCCATTGAAACCCTGCATGCAGAGTTCTCTAAGACAAACAATGCATGCAGGGCAGAATTAGGCAAATATCCACTAATAATAAAAACTCAAAAAAAGAGCAATTAAGTTTTGGAAACATCTAAAATACAGTGACCCCCTCTCATAGCATTACCAAACCCTGCAATGCCAAGAGCTGAGCAAAGAAAAGAGTCCCCTCATCCAGCTGGTCCTGGGGCTGAGTTCACAAACTTGTTCTACTAACACACTGAAGCCTCAGAAACAGAACATCCAATCAATCAGAATAAAACTAATTACAACACAGTCAAAACAAAACTACATTGCTTATTGGGAAGCAAAAGCACAAAGCAAAATGCAGTGCTATCTGGCCCTAAATCGACAGTACACCATGGCTAAATATTTGACCATGGTTACTGATCAAAACCTTAGAAAAACCTTGACAAAGTACAGGCTCAGTGAGCACCGCCTTGCCATTGAGAAGGGTAGACACAGGAAAACCTGGCTCCCTGTAGAGGAAAGGCTGTGCAACCACTGCACCACAGCAGAACCTGAGACAGAGCTGCATTTCCTGACAAAATGTCAAAAATATAAAACAATTAGAGAGTGTCATTTTCCCAAATTTGAAACCCTTATTCAAGGTTTCAAGGATCTCTCTGATGAGAGTAGGCTACCCGTCCTGTTGGGGGAAGACTCAGAGAGCTGTGGGTTGGCAGCGCACTATATTGCTGCCTGCCATAAGTTGAGGGACAGTGTCTGACAGACCAATCAACCTGCACATGTCCTCTACTGTATGCTTATTGTTATTGTTCAATGTATGGTTATTTTGACCCTTGGTTATTGTTGTTACTGTTGTCCCGTTGACAATTTTGATTCTTATTATTTTCATATTGTAAATATCCAAAGTAAGCTTTGGCAATAAGTACATTGTTACTTCATGCAAATAAAGCAAATTTAATTGAAAGAAAGAGGGAGGGAGACAGAGAGACAGAGAGACAGAGAGACAGAGAGACAGAGAGAGAGAGAGAGAGAGAGAGAGAGCGCTAAGGCATAAAACATTGTCTTCGCTGTAAAGACCTTTGCTTTCTTGATGTACTGGAGTCTCAGTGAACTGATCCATCTAGCATTCTCTGATCTTTGGAGGATGAGAGAGTGAGAGATACGGGGCTATGCACTGGGACACACACCAAGACAACGGGTTCACTCTGTAGAATGGAATCCCTTCCTTAGTTGAGTTGTACCATACTGCAACATGTAGATGTACAGTTGAATGCACGCACAAACACACATGCATACATGCAAGCACTTACGACTCACACAAAAACATTTTTTGTTGGCCTAATGTAAATTGCAGCCAGTACCAGCCATTTTCCTACCTACAGCATTAGAATGCTGATTGACTTGTCAAGGTGAGAGTAGTCACCTTGACTTGTTTACAAACGCAAACAAACACAAACAACGTCGAGATTCAAGCGGTTTTGTCATAAATAAAACAGTGTTTTGGCATTTAGCCGAGCCGCTCTGCTGAGAAATGGGACGTCAGAGCAATGTAGCGCTGTTCTGGTTGAAGCATTGACATTGTTGGAAGTGCAACGCATCGTTTAATTAACACACGGCCAAATTCAAAGTGAAATATCAATAGGGTCTCATTTAGGGATGCACGATATATCGGTATCGGCCAATATTAGCTAAAAATGCCAACATCGGTATCGGCCCGATGTCTAGTTTAACGCCGATGTGCAAAACTGACGTCAAAGCTGAAGTGCATACCTATATAAGACAGGTACATGACGTACTAACGCCACGTAAAATGTTGCGATACACCTGCAACACAGCATTCCTAACCTAGTCCACAATGTCTGCTGTGTGGATCTAGCAGTCAACAAGTCGAGCAGTCATTTGAAAGAGTAAGAACATTTCAGCGAGACAACTCAATGCCAAGATAATGGAGTTCATTGCCCTTGACAATCAACCGTTCTCTGTCGTGGGTGATGTTGGCTTTCGCGACTAGTCGAGCACCGGTACACACTACCAAGTGCGCTATTTTTCAGATGTGCCTTACAGGAGTTACACAGTATAGCTTCACTGCTATTAGCATCACGACATACTATGGAACGCCGTTTGGGTCTTTGCGTGTCAAAGAAGATACACGTCAAATAACACTATTTGACAAGTTAAATAACAGTTCTATTATAGAATGTTGTGTGTTCTGAATTTACACGTGTAAGCTAAGTGCCACCACTACTATCAGTAGTACTGTCAAAGCTGTACAAAAAAAAGTCTGCAAACAAGCAAAGACCGGCCACCAACGATGTGTTTACAACACCGCGTTGGTAATAAAGCATTATTTGTTTGACCGCAACTTCTGGGGTAGCTAGCTAGCTTTAGCTTGGTACCTAGCTAGCACAAATACAACCAGCCTGAAAACAATGACCAGTAGAAACTGCAGTCATTTTCCTTATTCTTAACAATGATTTCGGAATCCTTGTAACTATTAGCTAGGTAGCCACTTGTTGTTCGCCTATTGAAATTGAACTTCAGCTCATGAAAAATAAATAGCCAGCCTCTTAACCCTGTTGCCCAAAGCTAAGGTTATAAGCAGCCAGCTTGCTTCATCTGGCTAGTGAAGCTCGACTGGACCGGGTTGTGTTGTGAAGCTAGCCACAATAAGGATTAGGCAAAATAGTGGAATTTGCAGTTTGCCTTCAAGGTAAAAGTACCTCTGAAAGTGATGCAGAAGGTTACAATTGGTGGAATCATGCCATATTTAGACTAGATAACGTTAAACAAGGTTGAAATGTGAAGCAATGAAATGAGTTACCAGTCTACTCGGTGACACCCACAGAACACAACTGTGAAGAGTTTATGCAAATATTAGCGTTGTAGCTCTTATCACGGGACTGTGACTGTGTGAAATCACCTCCCCAGTCAGCCTATTGTGTGTATTGACATTCATTTTGCACTGTACAGCTTTACCTAAGGATTGGGAATCAATGAAATGGGGTATCAGTTTACTCAATACCAAAGATATTTTTTCCCAACGTCCTCCTCAGCATTATCAGACTCCAAAACATCCACGCAGTATTGTTTTTCCTTGGGAATAGTGTTCAATACACATAGGTTGACAAATGTGGCTCAATTCACAGTTGTTTCAGAGACCCGCAATAAGAGCTATGACGCTAATGTTCTCTGGGTGTCACTGAGTAGACTGATACCCCATGTCATCGCAATGCTAGCTAGGTTCGACTTTGCCGGCATGGATGTCCTTGTCCCATCGCGCACTAGCGACTCCTGTGGCGGGCCGGGCGCAGTGCATGCTGACACGGTTGCCAGGTGTACGGTGTTTCCCCCGACACATTGGTACGGCTGGCTTCCGGGTTAAGTGGGCATTGTGTCAAGAAGCAGTGCGGCTTGGCTAGGTTGTGTTTTGGAGGACGCATGGCTCTCGACCTTCGCCTCTCCCGAGTACGTTCGGCAGTTGCAGAGATGAGACAAGACTGTAACTACCAATTGGAAAACACAAAATTGGGGAGAAAAAAAATGGGTAGAAAAAAAAAGAATATGATTTCTCATTCAATCGATGACCCCATTCAAACCGTGTGACATCAGACATAAGCCTAAATCACACAAAATGTAATTCCATTTCCTCTTTAGGTTGTGTCTCTTTGCCCTGTCAGTGAAATGGACACAAATATTTCCTGAATGCTTTTTATCAGATCAAAAGAGTGGATGGAATTGCAGAATAGCAGCCTGCTGTATGGAACTTACTAATAACACTCTAGGTACCATGATACTCTCAAAGAGCCTCTTCTCTATGACACACATGGTGTCCAAATGGAGGGAGAGACAGAGACAGACAGGAGAGAGCGAGAGAAAGGGAAAACAGGTCGAGAGCGAGAGAGGGGAGAGAGAGAGAGAGAGAGAGAGAGAGAGCGAGAGACAGGTCGAGAGAGAGAGAGTACAGAGAGAGAGCGAGAACAGGTCGAGAGAGAGAGAGTACAGAGAGAGAGCGAGAACAGGTCGAGAGAGAGAGAGTGAGAGAGAGCGAGAACAGGTCGAGAGAGAGAGAGTGAGAGAGAGCGAGAACAGGTCGAGAGAGAGAGAGAGGCGAGAGAGAGAGAGTAGAGAGAGAGAGAGAGAGCGAGAGACAGAGGGAGAACAGGTCGAGAGAGAGAGTACAGAGAGAGAGAGAGAGAGAGAGAGAGAGAGCGAGAGACAGAGGGAGAACAGGTCGAGAGAGAGAGTACAGAGAGAGAGAGAGAGAGAGAGCGAGAGACAGAGGGAGAACAGGTCGAGAGGGAGAGGTAAGGCGAGTTAGAGAGATAATGGGAACAGAGGAATAGAAGGATTAAGTGAAGTGATAGAAGGTAAGAAAGAGAGGGAGTGGGTGAGTCATGAAAATACTCTCACCACCCCAGATGTAATGCAGCCCGTTAGGCTAATTGGCTGGCTCGATCTGAATTAAAGTCCTTCAGCATTAAAGCAAATGACTTTCTGCTCCGATGCAATGGCTACAATCATCGCTAATTTATCATCCTAAAATAGCCAAGACTTTTATCTGAAAATATGGTGTTTTTCTGTGACTCCCTGGGGTTTGGGGTGAGTAAATTGTATGGTTGTAAACTGAAATAATAACTTAGCTTTTAGTCTGATCATTATTTCAATGATGAACAACCTTTCAAATTTACTGTCAACGGCATTATTATTTGAAATTATGATCTGGCTGGCTGGCTGGCTGGCTGGCAGGCAGACAGACAGACAGACAGACAGACAGACAGACAGACAGACAGACAGACAGACAGACAGACAGTGTACAGAGTGTACAGATAACAGTTGATTTTTACATTCCATTATGAGTATCCTCTACTACAACACCGACAGTGGCATGTAGACAGACACAACAACGCAGCAGTCATGGGGCACTACGAAGGCAGAAGTGAGGGAAAGGAGCCAGTTAAATAGATGGATTAAACCACAGTTTGAGACAGGGCCGTGTGACTAACAGTCCTTGTGGATCCGTAGGGACATAGTGACTGTCGTTGAGGTAACAGTGTGACATTCGGTACGGAGTGTCAGGGACAACACATCCTCTTAGTAATGTTGTCACCAGACTGGAGCAGACAGGCAACGTTACGCTATTGGATTCCCCTGGGCTAATACATATCCTTCATCACCGCGGGCTAGAAACAGCGTGAAGTGTAAGTGTGTGTGTGTGTATGCGTGCTTGCAAGCAAGCATGTTTGTACACGTGTGCGTCGGCCCACAAAAAAAGCCATCATAGATTATCCTTTCGGCCTTGGTTGCTCCAGGAGGCCACAAAGCATCTGCCATCAGGGTTAGTTTCTAAAACACAATATAAAAACGACTGTTCCAGAATGTGTATCCATCTAAATCAGAGCTATAGGGAGATGCCTCCACCATGTCTAACCTGTTATCATGGAGCTGCAGCGCCAGGCAGAACAAAACAACACAGCCAACCACGACGTGGCGCTATCTCTCTGGCGCTATCTCTCTGTTCCATCCGATTGATTCTACATTGTGACGCTCACCTGTTCTTCCACCAACAACCAAGATCCTAATATTAGATATGTTGGAGTTACAGTAAAGAGCTGGAGCCACACAGGGCTGAAGAAAGCAGCGCTAGAACGGATGAGGCAGAAGAACAGACATGCGCGCGGTCGCGCACAGAAACACTTTTATTTTCCCAGGGACCATAGAAGATCCGCTCCCTCTGTTCCTCAACTTTACTATCAGTTTAATCATTTCTCTCTCTCTCTTGTCTTGCTTCCTCTCTCTTGCTCCATGTCCCTCTCTTTCTCCATCTCTCCCACAATTATAGCAACACATTCAATTGTCAAAGACTCCAGCCACCCTTGTCATAGACTGTTCTCTCTGCTACCGCATGGCAAGCGGTACCGAAGGGCCAAGTCTAGGTCCAAGAGGCTTCTACCCCCAAGCAATAAGACTCCTGAACATCTAGTCAAAGGGCTACCCAGACTATTTGCATTGACCCCCCCCCCCCCCCCTTACACTGCTGCTACTCTCTGTTGTCTCTCTGTTGTCATCTATGCATAGTCACTTTAATAACTATCTACATGTACATATTACCTCAACTAACTGGTGCCCCCGTACATTGACTCTGTACCAGTACCCCCCTGTATATAGTCTCACTATTGTTATTTTACTGCTGCTCTTTAATTACTTGTTACTTTTAATTCTTATCCATATTTTTTTTAACTGCATTGTTGGTTAGGGGCTCGTAAGTAAGCATTTCACTGTAAGGTCTATCTGTTGTATTGTGACTAATACAATTTGATTTGAAGTGTGGTATAGAACTGGGGAGTTGCTCAACAGTGTTTGATCCTCTCCAGTTCAAAGGCTCAGAGGATCTCTGACAGGTCCTGGGATCTCACCTAATATCACACTCTACTGAGGATTGACATGTGACAGTGGACATCTCTATCCGCATCGCTTCACAGAGTGATAGGACCAAAGCCACAGCCATTAAATTCAACTACTGAGTTTATGAGGTCAGTAACATTTGAGATAGAGAGGAAGAGTGAGAGAGAAAGAGAGAGAGAGGGGGAGAAAGATGGAAAGGGGAGAGATTGAGAGAGATATGGAGAGAAAGAGAGAAAGAGTGCTGGGGATGAGAGAGAGAGAGAGGAAGAGAGAGAGAAAGAGAAAGAGAGAGGGGGAGAAAGATGGAAAGGGGAGAGATTGAGAGAGATTTGGAGAGAAAGAGAGAAAGAGTGCTGGGGATGAGAGAGAGAGAGAGGAAGAGAGAGAGAAAGAGAAAGAGAGAGGGGGAGAAAGATGGAAAGGGGAGAGATTGAGAGAGATATGGAGAGAAAGAGAGAAAGAGAGTGCTGGGGATGAGCGAGAGAGAGAAAATGGATTCTAAAACAGGGATATGAGAAAGAGACAAAGAAACAGAAAAGAGAGAAAGAAAGAAAAATGTGAATACATTGACACTTTTCAAGACGAATTCACAGGGAATTTGTTTTAATACAGTGCCATCTCCTCTGTGACCTTACAGGGAATCTAAATTCCATTAGAAGGGCAAATGGGAAGAGAAAGGGAGACAGTGGGGGTTGCTATGGGAGACAAATACACCACTCTCCAGATGAGGATTATTAATCACGATAATTATATCAACGCTTCAATTAATTTGACAACATTATTTGCATCTGCCGCCGCGATTTTCACACCTGTTCAGTGTTCACCATCAGGTCTGTGGAAAATATAATGCCTGTTAAATTACTATATGGAAATTCATGTTGTGGAGAGAGTCTATACATCTGACGTGTCAATTAAACAGAGAAAATGACAAGCACATGATGTTAGACTAGTGAAAGATGTAGAATTAATGGACAGATGTTGATTCTGTGAAGTCTACAAAATAAAGAACACACACTCCAGCAGGCTGACCGCTAGCTAGTAGCTCACAGCCCACCTATGAGTAGCTCGGCTAACAATTCCCGAAAGTATACGCAATTTTTCATGTGTTCCATTGCAAACTGTCATCAACAAATCTCACAAGTATGCGACACCGCCAGCTCCCAGCTACTAACTAATCAACATTGATATTATTCCACCCGTGGTTAGCCCCTATTGGCTTAAAAAGCCAAACCTAACACAACATCTGCCAATTCATTTCCAGCAATATTGCCCCTGTCTGTCTGTGTGGCGCGCGTTTGTCTGTCACTCCACTTGACGTGATAACCATCTTGTGAGTTGACAGAAATACTTTCCCCAAAAACCCTTATCCATTAAATGTTAACTGCAAAGGCGGCTTACCTGGCAAAAGTATATCATGAGTGAGTATATCATTTGTATCTATTATTTATTATTTGGAAACTTTGCCATGAAATGAACAGCAGCAGTACAGAAACAACGCTAGGCCAGCACATTAAACTAGATCGACACGTTCCTGTGCAATTAAAGGGCCAGAAGGGCAATTAAAGGGGAATTACACTCAACGATCTATTTATTAGCTTTCTTCCAAACCTACATTTGTTTTGTCTTCTGCTGATATTTAGCAATTGACATGGACTCATAACATCCAATTTCGTTGTTTATCTATGAACAATTGTAATTTCAAGTGACCCTCCCAAAATAAAACGGAGAAAACATAATTTGGGAAAATTATCACAGAATTTATATGGCCCCCCCTTAGAGTTGTTAATTAACCATTATTTTACTAGATATATATTGACAGAAAACGTCTTTCTCTTGTACACTAAGGACCCGGGGAAGAGAAGAACGTACTTATCTGAAAGCTAGAGAAAAAAAATTGTAGCTCTCAATGTTTCATTTTTTAAAAGTAGCTCTCATGCTGGAAAAGGTTAGAGACCCCTGCTCTATACAAATGATAAATAAAGTGGCACACTTCTCTCACCTGGCTTTGGACTTATTTAAATAGATGCTGATTTAGTGTCTTAACAGAAGAAAAGGCTCCAATAAATCTTTGAAGTGTGTTTGTACCATGCCAGATTGACAAACAGTAACAGATGTGGACTGTTTGTGTTCATGCTGAAGAGAGTTTGCCTTCAAATTGGTGGTTCTTTTTCTGGGAAACAAATTGGCCACTTCCCTTCCTTTATCCTGTATCCATGCTGAGTTGAAATGATGATTGGGCCTTTGTTAAAGAAGCTACAGTACAGGGAGTTATACAATGGTTGCCTGGTGACCCAAACTGCTCTATGTTCGCTTCATACTTCAGACTGCCATCATTGAAGTTATTTGTGGGGATGTCAAAATGCGGGGTGTTGTAGAAAACAAAGTCTTCAGTGATTGGATCATCTCTAACCAATCAAAGTATCAAAGCCCACATGTGTTCTGGCTCTGGCCCAACCCATCGTTTTCTGGACCAACCAGAACGGTTAGAATGTGTTTATGTTCTAGAAATCGAGGAGGTACTTATTGCGGAGAAGAAATGAACGTCCGTGGGCTTGGCGTAGCATTTAGCCGGAGCAATTGCATCTTGCGCCAATTGCATCCAAATATACTATGGGGCTCCACTCTTTTGAAACGCTGAATGTGTGTATCCGTTGTTCCAACATCCAACGTACATCCAAAATGGCACCCTATTCCCTATATAGCACACAAAGTAGAGCACTATGTAGGGAATAGTAAGCCGTTTTCTAAGATCTAGCCGAGGTCATTTCCAAAATAGAGGCTACCTGCAACTTGTTAGAAGTGTGTTTCATTCAGAACATTACTAGACAGAAGTAGATGAAGAGATCTACTGTACTGTAGTTAAAATGGCCTACTGCCCCTCGCTTACACTAATTATAATATGACCACGATCATCAACACTAGTGATCAAAGTAAAGCTTGATCCACATCGACATAAACTATTTGCAAAGTTAGAAAGAAAACTTAAAAAGTACAGTAAGGGGTTTTGAAATGCCCCTCTGTGTGTGTGAAGTGGTCGTTTCCCTCTGTGTATAGCTCAGAGAGGTAACACACAGGTTACCCGAATGGGAAATGAAGGACACGACACTGGCATTTGAAACATTGTTTTCCGACGTTGGCATTATCAAAAGACAGCCGCACCTAATTTGTGTGCCGAGCGACAGCTAATGAGGGAAGCTGATTAATCAAGCTTTAATTGGTAGTTGGCAGAGTGTGTTGGGAAGGTTTTGAAACCCCCTTCAACCCACCCCTTCTCCTCCTCCTCCTCTCCCCCGCGTCTCCTCCACTCCCCTGGGGTCTCATCTCAGCTGGGTGGACTGCCCGTGGACCCTGCCTAAACCCCAGAACACGGTACCCAGAGGAGGAGCTGCCAAGCTGGGAATCCTGACGCAGCGGCAGCCCCTCTCCACGGAGACTTCCCCCTGGAGGCCACTGAGAGAGAGGCTTCCTGTTGTGGCACTGGGCCATTGGGAATGCGGATGTTCGGAGACTACTGGCTTCAACCAATCAGACACTGGCCAGGAGGGTGTTTTTATGCAGAATCATCCCACTGTTGTGACCTCTACAGAGAAGAGTGTCCTTCCACAACATGACTGCCTGAGAGACTGTAGCCACTGTGGCGGTCAAACAAAGTCCACAGGGAGATTAGGCACGGTGACTACAACCAATCAGGCTACAGTTCAACTAAAGGCCATGGTGTCCGTATGCAGATTCATACTATGGATGTCTATGTAGGTCTTAGTTCCACAATGCCTGTAGTATTTAGGTCAAACAAAGTCCATGGAATAGTGACAAACAATTATAATGGCAATACATAATTGACACTATGTGAACTCTGTCCACCTCAATATGTTGACAGTACTGTTCAGACCCGCTGTAGGTATGATGTTGATATACATGCATCACTTCAAGCTGAATGTGTGGTCGAATGAGTGAATAAAAAGCCTAATGCGTGATTAGTTTGGAGTGCGTAGCCGGGCACACCGTTTGACACCGACTCATTCCTCCACAGTTACTAGGCAACAAGTGGAAATAATGCTAATGGTTCTGCGGCTGATGAATACGAGGCGTGCTAAAGTGTTTTGGGTAACTGAGAGGGACTACTTTTTAGCATTCTAAATTCTCCCCTTAGTGACCTCGCTGCCGAGTAGCAGCTATATTTGTTCAAAGATCGTTATGAGGATAAATATTAGGTTATTGTAAATCTCTCAAGACTCTTCCCTTTTGCATTCAAAGTATGCAGAGTTCCTATTTGATTGTGCTAAGATAACAGAATACTTAGTAGCCTTTTTGTTAATATCTGTGGTTGGATATTGAAAGGATATCCTCCCACCTTGGTCCTTACTTTGTAAACATCATATGCATAGTACTAAAAGAGGCAATTACGAGTGATGACTATTTTGTTATCTAAAACGCAGATAGCATACAAACTTCAGCAAACGTGTGGATGATGTGCCAAGTGTAAAAAACACAAGCTTTCGCTTGGAGAACACCCTCTAGGAAAAGAGGCTAACATAGGGCAGTGCACGTTAGAATCTACTTGCGCAGATCCATCAGAATATACACTGAGTGTACAAAACATTAGGAACACCTGCTCTTTCCATGACACAGAATCCAGGTGAAAGCTATGATCCCTTATTGATGTCACTTGTTAAATCCACAGTGTAGATGAAGGGGAGGAGACAGGTTAAAGAAGGATTTTTAAGGCTTGAGACAGTTGAGACATGGAATGTGTGCCACTCAGAGGGTGACGACAAAATATTCACCTGCCTTTGAACGTGGTATGGTAGTAGGTGCCAGGCGCACCAGTTTGAGTGTGTCAAGAACTGCAACGCTGCTGGGTTTTTCATGCTTAACTGTTTCCCATGTGTATCAAGAATGGTCCACCACCTAAAGGACATCCAGTCAACTTGACACAAATGTGGGAAGCATTGGAGTCAACCTGGGCCAGCATCACTGTGGAACTCTTTCGACACCTTGTAGAGTCCATGCCCTGACGAATCGAGGCTGTTCTGAGGGCAAAAGGAGGAGGTCCTTAATGTCTTCTACACTCACTGTATATCATCCTACGAGGGAAGGCAGAGCTAAATGAGCAACGTCATAGAGCATAAATGATGTGGAAAGAATGAGGCAGGCACCTCTTTCACTCAGTTCCCTCTTTCTTTCACCTCTATCCATCTCCTCAGAGAGTTCTTGATCACAGATGCACAGCGTATTCTCTCTGCTCGTCATCCACCTATTCCCTTACGATCCTGAGCTGCACATCAACTGTCTTCACTCATTTACTTTACAGAAGACGAGCATGTCGCTTGTCAGAAACCTTCCCTTCGTACGGTTAAAGTGAGAAGATATTCCAGCCGGGTGGAGTAGAACGCACAAAGAACGATTTATTCGTACCGTTTTCTCTAAATCACCCACTCTGATGGTAATTGATAATTAGGGCCAGAAAGAAATCATTTTGGCTGGAATCATTGTTTTATTTGTCACGGGTGATTAGCTTGTCGTGATACGAGACCTGCTGAACCATCGACATCATTGCCAAGCCGTTGATTTTTTATTAGCCGAGACCTAACCTAGAATCATCTCATCCCGTTATGAAATGTACTCGGCGCTTACTGGCAAAGCTTTATTCAGCCAAACTGCCCTTCAGCTCAATGGCTTGCCCTTAAAGGTGCAGTCTGGGGTCTGGGAATCTCTCTCTCACTGTCAGTCCTTGGATCTAGAGTGATGTCTATGAATTTGAGAGGGTTTACATTTTCCTAACCACTTCACTCAGCAGTGTACTAAAACAAGTGACAGGGTGACTGTTTTTGTTATTATCATTTTATGCTCCAAGAATATACTGTAGCTTGAACATTTTTACATTTTAGTCATTTAGCAGACGCTCTTATCCAGAGCGACTTACAGTAGTGAGTGCATACATTACATACATTTCATACATTTTTTTTCTCCGTACTGGTCCCCCGTGGGAATCGAACCCACAACCCTGGCGTTGCAAACACCATGCTCTTCCAACTGAGCCACACGGAGCCACCCCAGGTATGTGAAGAGCCCTCAGCTTTCAAGGATTACCAAGAAACCCCTTTTTCTTTGCGGTTTTCAATGGATGAATTCCTGGTATTTCTGGCAATAACATTTCACATATCAATCAAGCGAGAGAGAAAAGGAAGGCATGAATAAAAGAACTGCCAGCCTCTATCAATAAAAACACATGTACCTCAAGCTAAGAGATTTCAGATAATCATGTTTTCCCTAAGCAACAAAAGCCCTTTCAGTCAAAATGTTGAATGGCAATAGAATAAAATACACATGTAATTTAAAGACTAGGTAAAGAAAACTGGTGTTTACAATTTGATGGATCAAGGGAAGAAGATGGGGGGGACGTCTTGCTGATGTAGTAGGCCGACACCCACACACAGAGAGAGAGAGAGAGAGAGAGACACGCACTTTCTTGCATGCGCGTACACTCACACACACGACACATAACCACTGCAATTATACAAACATGTCACCCTTTCCTCAGCAGCTGTCAAGCAGACTGGTTCCATTGTTCCAGAACATTTACATTAGAACAGAAGCCACTTCATAACCTCTGGAGAAGCATTGCATCACTACACAAAGACTCACAGCGCATATTTATTCAGCTCTACTCCAGTCAATTCTATTGTCACCTAAATTAAATGTGTTATGCAGTACAATGGTTAACAGGCCAAGGGGACCATATATTTGTTTGTACACTGTGTGTGTGTGTGTGTGTGTGTGTGTGTGTGTGTGCGCACACTAATAGACTCTCACATGCACACACACACACACACACACACATATACACACACACACACACACACGAGGTCCTTAACTGCAGATAATCTGTCTAGAAATGAAACCGAGCTGGGAGTCCCTGTACGTGTGCACTAGCACTCAAATTGCATTCTGATTGGCCAGCTGCTCTCCTGCTGCACGTTGCTGGTCTGCACAGCAGGCATTGTGGGTAGACAGAAATGTCCAGAGTGTTCAAAGGCAAACATGTCCATATGTTGTTGTTTTAAATCTACAACAGTGATGTGTATTAATATGGCGTTTTATTATCTCTATACACAGATGAAATGGATGAAAACAATATATTTGTGATGAGCAGAGACACATTTCCATTTAAATTATGACTTGACTGAGTTATAGAGCTACACACTCAGACCCAATAACTAGGGCCAGGAGTTGTTCTGGACAACTGACCTGATGAGGAAAAACTCTGGACCCCAGTTTTACCTGGTTATATCACCTGGTCAGGAAAATACACTGACTTTACTGATAACACATTTTCCAATGCCTGGGGGTGGTCAAGATGAAAGATTATGGTTCACCTCCCTCCCTCCGCATCCCAAGCCAATGAACCTCTTCCCCCTGCTCAGAGCACTGCAGCTACAGTGGGGGAAAAAAGCATTTGATCCCCTGCTGATTTTGTACGTTTGCCCACTTACAAAGAAATGATCAGTCTATAATTTTAATGGTAGGTTTATATGAACAGTGAGAGACAGAATAACAACAACAAAAAATCCAGAAAAACGCATGTCAAAAATGTTATAAATTGATTTGCATTTTAATGAGGGAAATAAGTATTTGACCCCTCTGCAAAACATGACTTAGTACTTGGTGGCAAAACCCTTGTTGGCAATTACAGAGGTCAGACGTTTCTTGTAGTTGGCCACCAAGTTTGCACACATCTCAGGAGGGATTTTGTCCCACTCCTCTTTGCAGATCTTCTCCAAGTCATTAAGGTTTCGAGGCTGACGTTTGGCAACTTGAACCTTCAGCTCCCTCCACAGATTTTCTATGGGATTAAGGTCTGGAGACTGGCTAGGCCACTCCAGGACCTTAATGTGCTTCTTCTTGAGCCACTCCTTTGTTAACTTGGCCGTGTGTTTTGGATCATTGTCATGCTGGAATACCCATCCACGACCCATTTTCAATGCCCTGGCTGAGGGAAGGAGGTTCTCACCCAAGATTTGACAGTACATGGCCTCGTCAAATGATGGGATGAAGTTGTCCTGTCCCCTTAGCAGAAAAACACCCCCAAAGCATAACGTTTCCACCTCCATGTTTGACGGTGGAGATGGTGTTCTTGGAGTCATAAGCAGCATTCCTCCTCCAAACACGGCGTGTTGAGTTGATGCCAAAGAGCTCCATTTTGGTCTCATCTGACCACAGCACTTTCACCAGTTGTTCTCTGAATCATTCAGATGTTCATTGGCAAACTTCAGACGGGCATGTATATGTATTCTTGAGCAGGGGGACCTTGCGGGCACTGCAGGATTTCAGTCCTTCACGGCGTAGTGTGTTACCAATTGTTTTCTTGGTGACTATGGTCCCAGCTGCCTTGAGATCATTGACAAGATCCTCCGGTGTAGTTCTGTGCTGATTCCTCACCGTTCTCATGATCATTGCAACTCCACGAGGTGAGATCTTGCATGGAGCCCCAGGCCGAGGGATATTGACAGTTCTTTTGTGTTTCTTCCATTTGCGAATAATCGCACCAAATGTTGTCACCTTCTCACCAAGCTGCTTGGCGATGGTCTTGTAGCCCATTCCAGCCTTGTGTAGGTCTACAATCTTGTCCCTGACATCCTTGGAGAGCTCTTTGGTCTTGGCCATGGTGGAGAGTTTGGTATCTGATTGATTGCTTCTGTGGACAGGTGTCTTTTATACAGGTAACAAGCTGCGGTTAGGAGCACTCCCTTTAAGAGTGTGCTCCTAATCTCAGCTCTTACCTGTATAAAAGACACCTGGGAGCCAGAAATCTTTCTGATTGAGAGGGGGTCAAATACTTATTTCCCTCATTAAAATGCAAATCAATTTATAACATTTTTGACATGCGTTTTTCTCGATATTTTTGTTGTTATTCTGTCTCTCACTGTTCAAATAAACCTACCATTAAAATTATAGACTGATAATTTCTTTGTCAGTGGACAAACGTACAAAATCAGCAGGGGATGAAATACTTTTTCCCCCCACTGTAAGATTCACTTAACCCACGCTGTCAGACACCGACACAGTGAACCTTGTCATGGGCAACAATGCATCGACCAAAAATAGAACTCTCCCTTTGCAGAAGTATAAAATATACATGAAACCATCTCCAACAGTTGAAAAGGAAGAAGAACCAGAACCAGTCTACTGTAAGACAGTCAGGAAGAACCAGAACCAGTCTACTGTAAGACAGTCAGGAAGAAGAACCAGAACCAGTCTACTATAAGACAGTCATGAAGAACCAGAACCAGTCTACTGTAAGACAGTCATGAAGAAGAACCAGAACCAGTCTACTGTAAGACAGTCATGAAGAAGAACCAGAACCACTCTACTGTAAGACAGTCAGGAAGAAGAACCAGAACCACTCTACTGTAAGACAGTCAGGAAGAAGAACCAGAACCACTCTACCGTAAGACAGTCATGAAGAAGAACCAGAACCAGTCTACTGTAAGACAGTCATGAAGAAGAACCAGAACCAGTCTACTGTAAGACAGTCAGGAAGAAGAACCAGAACCAGTCTACTGTAAGACAGTCATGAAGAAGAACCAGAACCAGTCTACTGTAAGACAGTCATGAAGAAGAACCAGAACCAGTCTACTGTAAGACAGTCATGAAGAAGAACCAGAACCAGTCTACTGTAAGACAGTCAGGAAGAAGTGAGTCTAGTCTTTGATCTATCGGCTGGGGCGACAGGTAGCCTAGTGGTTAGAGCGTTGGACAGGTTGCAAGATCAAATCCCTGAGCTGACAAGATAAAAAATCTGTCGTTCTGCCCCTGAACAAGGCAGTTAACCCACTGTTCCTAGGCCGTCATTGAAAATAAGAATTTGTTCTTAACTGACTTGCCTAGTTAAATAAAGGTTAAAAAAAAAAATGTGCGCGGGCGCGTGTGTATGTTTGACCGGTCTCATAGTGGCATCAAGTCAGTGATAGGATGTGTCTGGCTATCTGAGCTCTGACTACAAGGTGAAATTGGAACCCTGTGGCATGGAATAAGATGAGAATCACAGAGAGAGAAGAACAGAGAGAAGAAGAACACTGAGGGAAGGACATAGAGAAGAAGAAGAACAGAGAGAAAAGAAGAACAGAGAGAGAAGAAAAGAGAGGAGAAGAAGAAGAGAGAGAAGGACAGAGAAAAGGACATAAAGAAGAACAGAGAGAAGAAGAAGAGGAACAGAGAGAAGAAGAAGAAGAACAGAGAGAAGAAGAAGAACAGAGAGAAGAAGAAGAAGAACAGAGAGAGAAGAAGAACAGAGCCAGAAGAACAGATACTTACCCAGGCTGAACTCCACATGGGGCAGCTTGGGAATCAGGATAACACCTGTGATACAGAAACAGAGAGAGAGGAAGATCATTAAGAGAGAATACAAAGCTGTTCACTCATGAACAATGAATAATCTGAGATAATTCAGACACCACACACACAGGCGCGCAGACACCGAAACACACAGATAGACACACCGAAAAAAAACACACAGACAGACACACCGACAGACACCGAAACACGCACACACACATTTCACTGCAAAGGGCAAAACCATCTATCAAATAACCATTCATCTCCATATTAACCACAATGCCCTCTACGACCATTTCATTTAGGCTTTTAACGAGGTCGACGAGCATGGCACCTCTCCTCCAAATGAAACCCAAATGAAAGGCAATAAAATCCAACACCACTTCAGTGCCAGTCTTTCCATTCACTCTACGGTAGTAAGCATGGAAAAATACCTTCCCCCATCATCAACACAATATGTCTTCGGAGAGGTTTAACACTGTGGCTATGTAACGGCTCGGAGCGAAACGCCTCGCGTGTGATTGATGGCCCGGTTCGCTTTAGATTATGCAAACGGACTGCAATCTATTTATCCGATTGCAGCGTGTGTCACAGCCAGAGTTCCCTGACATCCATCGCCCTGAATGCCCAGCTCCCCCTCTCCCCAATGGGGAACTAATGGAGGAGGCTGGGTGGTGGGGAGGGGGGATGCCATCGGTTGTACCCACCATCTGATGCCAGTATGACGGGTATCATCGAGGCATGAGCTCACCACCATACCTGGAGGGCTGCGTGCCAAGGGAGAAACTCACACACTCGCTTCTAAAAACACACACAAGCAGAAACACAGTCACGCACTCATAAGCACACGCACGCACACACACACACACAGTGCACCCCCTCGTCCTCGTTCCGCAGTGCCTGGGCAGAATTGTCCTTTCTCCCAGCATCATCAACCTGGCTAATGAAGCGTGGGTACTCTACACGTCTTGACGTATGGGCCGGGTGTTACAAACACAGCACTCTGCTACTGAAGACAGATCATATCATTAGGTTACAAACTCATTTTATTATCAGTAATCACTAGTTAGCTATAATCACAATTCAAACATTTTTAATGCTAAGTAGGACAGGAAAAATGTGTAATTCACGCACTTATCAAGAGAACATCCCTGGTCATCCCTACTGCCTCTGATCTGACAGACTCACTAAACACAAATGCTTCATTTGTAAATTATTTCCTAGTGTTGAACTGTGCCCCTGGTTATCCGTAAATTAAAAAAACTAAAAAATTGTGTCTTCTGGTTTGCTTAATATAAGACATTTGAAATGATTTATACTTAAAACCAAATACTTTTAGACTTTCACTCAAGTAGTATTTTACTGGGTGACTTTTACTTTTAATTGAGTATTAAGGTATCTTTACTTTTACTCAAGTATAAAAATTGGGTACTTTTTCCAACACTGGTTATACTACCATGACTGGTGTTTAACATTAAGACTATGTGACATGTTAATAACATGATACTACCATGACTGGTGTTTAACATTAAGACTATGTGACATGTTAATAACATGATATTACCATGACTGGTGTTTAACATTAAGACTATGTGACATGTTAATAACATTATATTACCATGACTGGTGATGAAACATTAAGACTATGTGACATGTTAATAACATGATATTACCATGACTGGTGTTTAACATTAAGACTATGTGACATGTTAATAACATGATATTACCATGACTGGTGTTTAACATTAAGACTATGTGACATGTTAATAACATGATACTACCATGACTGGTGTTTAACATTAAGACTATGTGACATGGTAATAACATGATACTACCATGACTGGTGTTTAACATTAAGACTATGTGACATGTTAATAACATGATACTACCATGACTGGTGTTTAACATTAAGACTATGTGACATGTTAATAACATGATATTACCATGACTGGTGTTTAACATTAAGACTGTGACATGTTAATAACAATATATTACCATGACTGGTGTTTAACATTAAGACTATGTGACATGTTAATAACATGATACTACCATGACTGGTGTTTAACATTAAGACTATGTGACATGTTAATAACATGATACTACCATGACTGGTGTTTAACATTAAGACTATGTGACATGTTAATAACAATATATTACCATGACTGGTGTTTAACATTAAGACTATGTGACATGTTAATAACATGATATTACCATGACTGGTGTTTAACATTAAGACTATGTGACATGTTAATAACATGATACTACCATGACTGGTGTTTAACATTAAGACTATGTGACATGTTAATAACATTATATTACCATGACTGGTGTTTAACATTAAGACTATGTGACATGTTAATAACATGATATTACCATGACTGGTGTTTAACATTAAGACTATGTGACATGTTAATAACATGATACTACCATGACTGGTGTTTAACATTAAGACTATGTGACATGTTAATAACATGATACTACCATGACTGGTGTTTAACATTAAGACTATGTGACATGTTAATAACAATATATTACCATGACTGGTGTTTAACATTAAGACTATGTGACATGGTAATAACATGATATTACCATGACTGGTGTTTAACATTAAGACTATGTGACATGTTAATAACATGATATTACCATGACTGGTGTTTAACATTAAGACTATGTGACATGTTAATAACATGATATTACCATGACTGGTGTTTAACATTAAGACTATGTGACATGTTAATAACATGATACTACCATGACTGGTGTTTAACATTAAGACTATGTGACATGTTAATAACATGATACTACCATGACTGGTGTTTAACATTAAGACTATGTGACATGGTAATAACATGATACTACCATGACTGGTGTTTAACATTAAGACTATGTGACATGTTAATAACATGATATTACCATGACTGGTGTTTAACATTAAGACTATGTGACATGTTAATAACATGATACTACCATGACTGGTGTTTAACATTAAGACTATGTGACATGTTAATAACATGATACTACCATGACTGGTGTTTAACATTAAGACTATGTGACATGTTAATAACATTATATTACCATGACCCACTGCTAAATGACGTAAATGTAAATGACTGGTGATGAAACTTGAATAGTCTGTATGGTGAGAAGAACATACCCTTGTCAGGGATCATGGGACAATGGCAGCTGTTGAGCTGCTCAAGGCCCATCACTTTACCATAGGGGACATCTAGTCACAATCAGCCACTTTACAGCTCTCTCTACCTCACAAGGCTCTAATCACTCCACCAATCAGCCACTTTACAGCTCTCTCTACCTCACAGGGCTCTAATCACTCCACCAATCAGCCACTTTACAGCTCTCTCTACCTCACAGGGCTCTAATCACTCCACCAATCAGCAACTCTCTCTACAGTACTAACCCATTTAATTCAACTGTAGGTCTACAGGACTAACCCATTTAATTCAACTGTAGGTCTACAGGACTAACCCATTTAATTCAACTGTAGGTCTACAGGACTAACCCATTTAATTCAGCTGTAGGTCTACAGGACTAACCCATTTAATTCAGCTGTAGGTCTACAGGACTAACCCATTTAATTCAGCTGTAGGTCTACAGGACTAACCCATTTAATTCAGCTGTAGATCTACAGGACTAACCCATTTAATTCAGCTGTAGGTCTACAGGACTAACCCATTTAATTCAGCTGTAGGTCTACAGGACTAACCCATTTAATTCAACTGTAGGTCTACAGGACTAACCCATTTAATTCAACTGTAGGTCTACAGGACTAACCCATTTAATTCAACTGTAGGTCTTCAGGACTAACCCATTTAATTCAGCTGTAGGTCTACAGGACTAACCCATTTAATTCAACTGTAGGTCTACAGGACTAACCCATTTAATTCAACTGTAGGTCTACAGGACTAACCCATTTAATTCAGCTGTAGGTCTACAGGACTAACCCATTTAATTCAACTGTAGGTCTACAGGACTAACCCATTTAATTCAACTGTAGGTCTACAGGACTAACCCATTTAATTCAACTGTAGGTCTTCAGGACTAACCCATTTAATTCAGCTGTAGGTCTACAGGACTAACCCATTTAATTCAACTGTAGGTCTACAGGACTAACCCATTTAATTCAACTGTAGGTCTACAGGACTAACCCATTTAATTCAGCTGTAGGTCTACAGGACTAACCCATTTAATTCAACTGTAGGTCTACAGGACTAACCCATTTAATTCAACTGTAGGTCTACAGGACTAACCCATTTAATTCAACTGTAGGTCTACAGGACTAACCCATTTAATTCAACTGTAGGTCTACAGGACTAACCCATTTAATTCAACTGTAGGTCTACAGGACTAACCCATTTAATTCAGCTGTAGGCCAACAGAGATTTTAGAAAGTCAAGAGGGATACTCCTTTCACTGTTGAAGTCAACATGTGGCCACAACTATCCAAGATGATATTGACTTGCCTCTAAATTGTACACCAAATTACAAAATGATGTATCAATAGAGAACAGAATCCATGCACCTGCAAAGCTGTACCAACTTCCACTACCAGGGACTATGTAATTGACCCCTAACAGGAATGGAATTGACCTAATTAGTTTACAAATTCCTAATTAGTTTGACTCTAATTGCACCAGGAGAGAATTAGCCAGGTGTATAGACTAGACTAGTTGATAAACTAACAGGTGACCCAACTCCAGTGTGTTGGATTAGCATGGAGAGACAGAGAAACACAGGTGCAGTATAATGTACAACCTACACTACTCCTCTGGCGTCATAAATATGGAAATAGACCAATGAGGGGGGTCCTTGGAGATGCACCGGAGGAGACTACGCACGCACATGCAGGCATGCATACACTGAAATCAGGCACACACACACACACACACAAAGGGCTCGCACGCTCACATGAACACTTGCACAGACTAGCACACACACCGGAGGGGGGCCACGCCAAGTGAGGTGTGCCCATCTGTGATACGTTTCATATGAATCTAGAAATAATAGCTCTGGTATAGGGAGGGAGGGAGGGAACGGAGGGGGTAATGTATTCTGAAGTGCACAGGGTGATTTTTCTGGGACGACAGCCCTAATGAACCTCCAAGGACTTGCGGGGGGGAGTCTGTGTCTAGCAGACGCTCGTTTAACCTCCCTCCCTCCCTCCCTCTCTCTTTCTTACTTTCATCTCTCTTTCCTCCCCTTCCTACGTGTTTACCACTTGGGGCCGGAGTCCTGAGCCCGTAACTCGGAGAAAAGTGGGAAGGCGGAGGCCGGAACTCGGGAAGAAGACCCACGTGGGAGTGCTGCTCATTCACAGTTCTCACAAAATCATGCCAGAGAAATTCCTCCTCCTTCCCTCCCTCCATACCTCCCACCTGGCATGCACCTACATCCCCTGCAGAGCGTCGAGTGAGCAGAAGCCACGTGGTGAGAAAATGAAGCAATTTCCCTGAGAAGGAGAAGCCTGGAAAAGCCCTGGCGTGGCTGTGAAAGTGGGTTAGCAGCCGTTGTAACGACGATCTTAATCACCTCGCTTATCCCTTTCATGAATAGATATTACATTTACGAGGCCGGGCCCAAGACATAGTCATGTTTTTTTCTTTTAATATAATTTACCTAGGAGTAGGGGAATGCATTGAACGCATTACCCATAATTCACTGCCTGCCGAGGGCTCAGTGGGATTTGAAACTTGGGAGAAAAAAAATCTCTCGCTGTCTCTCCTTTTTCTGCCGTTACAGAAGAACACCTGGACTATGCTGATGATTCAATCACCAGAACGACAGCAGCTAGCACGGCCTGCTAGACACACACCTGACTAGATTCATGTTTTAACAAAAGGCCCAATAAGTGCTGGTAGAATGGGGAGAGTGAATTACTGTCACATTAAGGCCCTGGGATCTACTAGAGAGAGGACAGACAGTTAATGGTGGTGGAAGGATTTGTCACCTAGGTTTAATGAAGCGGCGTGAAACAGTTAAGTTGCATGTTAATGAGGTGGTTTTAGACTGGTGAACCAGGAGGGATGGATAGACGTCAGAGGGTTAAGTGGTAACATCCAGACTAGTATAGGTTCAAATCCTAGATACTAAAGGTGGATTTGTGTTTTCACAGCTTGGGTCGTAATGGATTGATAATGAGGTTATCTAACTATAAGGTATATGCTGCTTGTAACACCATTATGCTGCTTATAGTGCCAGAAACACTACGATAACATTAGCCCATGAGTATAGTCAATGCTGATATGATTCATACAGGTGACGGTTCAAAACTGTGTCAGTCAGGGTCAAAAATATAATGGATTCTGACCTTTGACCTCTTTTAGACTTTTGATGTGGAGCGCGCGGGTGCAATGAATACCAAACTCTAGTCTAGGTCACCTGAACGCGCCAAGGCCGTCTCATCTCACCCAACGCTGTTCTCACTGCCTCTCTTCTTCTACGTCAATCCAGCGACAAGAGAAACAAATTCACCTTGTGATTGGTAATGGGAGGTTGTCAACCTGTCTGTGGCTCTGTAGCTCTATAATTACCTTCTTTGTTCAATTCCCTTCTTCCGTTTCCCCCTCCGCACTTTGAGAAAACAAAAACGGAGGTGTTCAACGGCTGCGTCCCAAATGGCACCCTACTCCCTACATGGGATAGGATACGTATGGGCCCTGGTGAAAAGCAGTGTTCTATAAAGGGAATAGGGTGCCATTTGGAATGCACAGGTTCAGAGCAGAGGTGTTCATTACTACTGATTACACACCCACTTAAAGTTGGGCTGGAGGGAGGGATGGAGGGAGGGCTGGAGGGATGTAGGGCTGGAGGGAGGAATGGAGGGAGGGATGGATGGAGGGAGGGAGAGATGGAGGGATGGATGGAGGGAGAGGTGGAGGGAGAGATGGAGGGAGAGATGGAGGGAGGAATGGAGGGAGGAATGGAGGGAGAGATGGAGGAATGTAGGGAGGGATGGAGGGAGGGAGGGAGGGATGGATGGATGGATGGAGGGCTGGAGGAATGGATGGAGGGAGGGATGGATGGAGGGAGAGATGGAGGGAGGGAGGGCTGGAGGGAGGGAGGGATGGAGGGAGGGCTGGAGGGAGAGCTGGAGGGAGGGATGGAGGGAGGGAGGGATGGAGGGAGAGATGGAGGGAGGAATGGAGGGAGGGATGGAGGGAGAGATGGAGGGAGGACGAGGGGGAAAAAGAGCTTTACTTGACAGGAAATTATCTTATTTTGACATATATTTCAAAACATCCCCTGATCCCATAAGCTGTGATGAGGAGAGGAACGAAATAGAGAGAGAGGGTTTGTGTGTGCTCCTTGTTCCTCATTCTTCGTTCATTTTCATAAAGGCTTCAGTCACTAGCTGTTACCCTTCAGGGAAGACATCCGAGTTTAGCGTGCTACGATGCTAACAATAGTGAGCCCTATGGTGAAACTGCAGTATTTGTCCTCCTGAAGAGCCATGGCATCAGCCGCAGGAGGAGACAGAATGGAGGCTCAGTGCCACCACTGAAATCAACGCTTATCTCATTATCATGCACCTGGAGTGATGACCACGGGAGATGTATTTTGTCTCTGCCAAAGCTTATTAGTGACAACAGTTTGGCACACACGGTGGTTTTTAGGATCCTTAAAATACACACACACACACACACACACACACACACACACACACACACACACACACACACACACACACACACACACACACACACACACACACACAGTTTGTATCTTAAAAGAGCCAATAGTGTACCTTAAGGGACAAGATGGTTCCTTTTAAGGGGCAAAAATGTACCTCTAAAAAGGTTCTGGGGTGTTGTTTTAACACTGTAGGGTGTAAAACTGTATTTGCATATTTCCCAGGGTGCCTTTCAGATTAATTTTAGAGTTATCAGTACCACCCATGACTGTGTTTGCTAGTGACAGAGACATGGTTGTTGCATTCATGCCTTTCAGTCTTGTGGCTTTCACCAAGTGAGTGCCTAAGTGAAAATTTTAGAATTGAAATTAAACTCTTAATGACGATTGTCACGGCTGTCTGAAGGATTGGACCAAAATGCAGCGTGTTCGTAGTTCCACATATTTATTTATTCCGTGAAACTAAATGCAATAAGCTTAAATACTTGAAACACAGAAAACAACAAACCGTGACGCAGAGAGGAAAACACACTACTCAAAAGATAATCACCCACAAACACAGGTGGGACAAACATAAATATGCCCTCCAATTAGAGGTAACGAGGATCAGCTGCCTCCAATTGGAGATCAACCCAAACAACACCGACATAGAAATACAAAACTAGAAACTGAACATAGAAATACAAAAAAAAGACAAACACCCCCTGTCACGCCCTGACCTACTCTACCATAGAAAATAACAACTTACTATGGTCAGGACGTGACAACGATACATATATCATATAAGGCCATACTTTGAAAGTCCATTTTTACCCCAACACAGTGATCTGAAACTGCTGGATTGCAGGCCACATCATGCAAGTCACATTATGCTGGCTTGCAAAGTGCTTTTTAATTCCTATTGGAATCCAGCCAGAGTTAGGATATAAAAATGTGAACTTTTAATCAACAGCAACCTGCATTTAGAACGACTGCCAAGGTAGACAAATTGATTAACAATCTAAATGGGAACAATCTCAGTAACGGGTGCAAGAAGTCCAACTACTAACAAATTGGATTAGTTTAGAAAAATGTATGTTATTTATCTTTATATTATTTTTCACTGTATATAGACTTTCTTTTTTTCTATTGTGTTATTGACTGTATGTTTGTTTATTCCCTGTGTAACTCTGTGTTGTTGTTTGTGTCGTACTGCTTTGCATTATCTTGGCCAGGTCGCAGTTGTATATGAGAACTTGTTCTCAACTAGCCTACCTGGTTAAATAAAGGTGAAATAAAAATAATTTTAAAAAAATCTTTGTGTAGAATCAATCAATTTGCATGAAAAAACACACAAATTGAAATAAACAATTCTGAAAATCCCCCTGCAATAGAGCATGCCGGGTGGTACCCTAAAAGGTACCGAACAGTACCATGTGAGATCATTATGTGTACCTTTGAAGGTGCATTGTGCATTTTGATCTTTTTCTACCCCAGGGAACAAGAGCGTAGGCATAGACACGCGCGAGCGTAGGCATAGAAACATACGCGCGCGTGCGCGCACACACACACACACACACACACACACACGTCAATAAGCTTCAGACTAACAAATATAACCACTGGGCAAAAAATGATTGAATCACTATATAATATACAATAATAATAATAATAATAATACAAATATTAATATATGCTATTTAGCAGACTTTTATCCAAATTCTACGTATGGGTGGGCCCGGGAAACAACGTTGTTTTCAACAAGACCATTAAATGTGATGACGTTGAATCCACATGGAAAACTGACTGGACTTGAAAAAGGTCATCAACATAAGGACATTTTGCATTTTTTTCACACAACTTGGAACCTAAATTCAATGACATGGTGACATTTTCTATTTATTTCACGTTAGTTGACAACTGAACCAAATGTAAACCAAAAATAGAGATGGCGTGTGTGTCCAGAGGGGTAGAATGCAGAGAAGTGGAGCATGTGGAGTGGAGGTTAGTGGAGGATGGATGGGGAGAATTGAGGACACAGGTAAAGGGAAAACAGAGAGAGAATGAATGAGAAAGCAAATAGGAGAGGGAGAAAGAAAGAGAACGAGATAGACGGCGAGAACGAGGAGAGGATGAACGAGCAGCATTCTAAGAACGAGTGAGTGAACTAAAGAGAGAAAAAAGCTGTATCTACAGCAGGGAAGGCCAACTCCAGTCCTCAGGGGCCTGATTGGTGTCACACTGTTGCCCCAGCTAACACACCTGACTCAAATAATCAACTAATCAAGATCTTCAGTATAGAACGCAATTAGTTTAATCATCTGTGGGGATGGGGGGGAAAAGGGTGACAGCACTTTGGCCACCGAAGCCTGGAGTTGCCTATGATCTACAGTAAATGTAGATCTCACCAGCTCCGGTCAGTCCATCTCCTCCGGTCAGTCCATCTCCTCCGGTCAGCGGCTCCCCCTCCTCTTCCATCATGTCCACCCTGCACTCATGGCCGAGGTGCCGTGTCCCACCGGCTCTCCCTCCTCTTCCTCCAAGGAATGCCACGGTCCAGTCCAGCTCAGTCCCGGCTAGCGCTTCCTAGCGAATCCTTGCGAAAGGCTTTGAGGCAGATAGGATCGTCTCTCACTCTCTCACTGTCGCGCCGCTCTCTCTGGCAGCATAAAATATGCCTTTAAAAACGGAGGAGAGAGGAAAGTGGGGGTCCAAGAGTGGGGAGGGAGGGGTGGGAGGGAGGGGATGAGGGACTGAGGCAGGGAATGAAAGAGAAGGCAGGACAGAATTGATGTTAGGTGCGATAAACAGCTCAATCCATCAATCTTGTGCTGTCAGATGGAGCACCTAGACTAGACTGGTGGAGGCAGGCAGGATGGGATGCTGACGTTCTCTCTCTCTCTCTCTCTCTCCTCTCTAACGCACTGCCACAGCTAGATCCAGGCGATGCAGCAGGGGACTCTCTCTTTCCCTGTGTGTTCCTCTCTCGCTCTCCCTCCCCTTTCTCTCTCGCTCCCTCTCTGTTCTTCTCTCTCTCTCTAAGAAAGGCAATTAACAAGACTATGACTGCTGAGCTCCTTATGGGAGATCTGCCATGCAGCAGGTGAGGCTAGCAGATGCATACGGCAGAGCACATGAAAACATAGAGAGAGAGAGAGAGAGAGAGAGAGAGAGAGAGAGAGGGGAGGAAGGGAAAGAGAGAGAGGGTAAGGGAGAATAAGTATGCATGCAACTGTAGCACAGAGTGAGTCTTAGAGAAAGAGACAGACATTTTTGTTACATTGTTAATTTTACTTTTGTTTACTATCTATTTCACTTGCTTGGGCAATGTAAACATATGTTTCACATGCCAAGAAAGCCCTTTGAATTTAATTGAATTGAGAGAGAGAGAGAGAGAGAGAGAGAGAGAGAGAGAGGGAGAGAGAGAGAGCGAGAGAGATTTGCCTAAAGGTAACTTCCACAAAGCTGTGAACGATCTGAAACAAGGCAAGAAGGGCGTTTTATGCCATCAAAAGGAACATCAAATTCGACATACCAATGAGGATCTGGCTAAAAATACTTGAATCAGTTATAGAACCCATTGCCCTTTATGGTTGTGAGGTCTGGGGTCCGCTCACCAACCAAGAATTCAGAAAATGTGACAAACACCAAATTGAGACTCTGCAAAAATATCCTCTGTGTACAATGTAGAACACCAAATAATGCATGAAGAGCAGAATTAGGCCGATACCCGCTAATTATCAAAATCCAGAAAAGAGCCGTTAAATTCTACAACCACCTAAAAGGAAGCGATTCCCAAGCCTTCCATAACAAAGCCATCACCTACAGAGAGATGAACCTGGAGAAGAGTTCCGTAAGCAAGCTGGTCCTGGGGCTCTGTTAACAAACACACCCCACAGAGCCGCAGGACAGCAACACAATTAGACCCAACCAAATCATGAGAAAACAAAAAGATGGTTACTTGACACATTGGAAAGAATTAACAAAAAAACAGAACAAACTAGAATGCTATTTGGCCCTAAACAGAGAGTACACAGTGGCAGAATACCTGATCACTGTGACTGACCCAAACTTAAGGAAAGCTTTGACTATGTACAGACTCAGTGAGCATAGCCTTGCTATTGAGAAAGGCCGCCGAAAGCAGAACTGGCTCTCAAGAGAAGACAGGCTATGTGCACACTGCCCACAAAATGAGGTCAAAAACTGAGCTGCACTTCCTAACATCCTGCCAATCGTATGACCATATTAGAGACACATATTTCCCTCAGATTACACAGACCCACAAAGAATTCGAAAACAAATCCAATTTTGATAAACTCCCATATCTATTGGGTGAAATACCACAGTGTGCAATCACAGCAGCAAGATTTGTGACCTGTTGCCACAAGAAAAGGGCAACCAGTGAAGAACAAACACCATTGTAAATACAACCTACATTTATATTTATTTATTTTCCCTTTCGTACTTGAACTATTTGCACATCATTACAACACTGTATATAGACATAATATGATATTTGAAATGTCTTTATTCTTCTGGAACTTTTGGAAGGGTAATGTCCACCGTTCATTTTTATAGTTTTTTTCACTTTTGTTTATTTTCTATTTCACTTGCTTTGGTAATGCAAACATATGTTTACCATGCCAATAAATCCCTTAAATTGAAATGTAGTTTGAGAGAGAAAGACCAGGGGAATAGCTGTGTTGGATATCCCCGTGGGTTGTTTTATGAGAGAAGATGGTGCAGTGCTGGGGAACGGTTCTGAGGATGGTGCAGTGCTGGGGAACGGTTCTGAGGATGATGCAGCATGACAACTCCTCCAACAGGTACTACAGGTTGGTACAGGAGAGAGGGACAGAGAGAAGGATAAAGATGGACTGTGCTCCCCGGCTCATTATTATTAACTGAGCTACTTCCAGCATCGTTCGACAAACACCTCATTGATTGGCCAAGGTGTGTGTGTGTGTGTGTGTGTGCGTGCGTGTGCCGAATACAACTGGTGTAAACTTTACAGTGAAATGCTAACAAGAAGAATAAAATAAAATATACAAGAATGGAGCTTTATACAGGGAGTACCAGTACCAGATCACTGTGGAGCTATATACAGGGAGTACCAGTACCAGATCACTATGGAGCTATATACAGGAAGTACCAGTACCAGATCCCTGTGGAACTATATACAGGGAGTACCAGATCAATGTGGAGCTATATACAGGGAGTACCAGTACCAGATCACTGTGGAGCTATATACAGGGAGTACCAGTACCAGATCAATGTGGAGCTATATACAGGGAGTACCAGTACAAGATCAATGTGGAGCAAAATACAGGGAGTACCAGTACCAGATCAATGTGGAGCTATATACAGGGAGTACCAGTACCAGATCACTGTGGAGCTATATACAGGGAGTACCAGTACCAGATCAATGTGGAGCTATATACAGGGAGTACCAGTACCAGATCAATGTGGAGCTATATACAGGGAGTACCAGTACCAGATCACTGTGGAGCTATATACAGGGAGTACCAGATCACTGTGGAGCTATATACAGGGAGTACCAGATCACTGTGGAGCTATATACAGGGAGTACCAGTACCAGATCACCGTGGAGCTATATACAGGGAGTACCAGATCCCTGTGGAGCTATATACAGGGAGTACCAGTACCAGATCACTGTGGAGCTATATACAGGGAGTACCAGTACCAGATCACTGTGGAGCTATAAACAGGGAGAACCAGTACCAGATCACTGTGGAGCTATATACAGGGAGTACCCGTACCAGATCACTATGGAGCTATATACAGGAAGTACCAGTACCAGATCCCTGTGGAACTATATACAGGGAGTACCAGATCAATGTGGAGCTATATACAGGGAGTACCAGTACCAGATCACTGTGGAGCTATATACAGGGAGTACCAGTACCAGATCACTGTGGAGCTATATACAGGGAGTACCAGTACCAGATCAATTTGCAGAGGTACCAGGTACTTGAGGTAGATGTGTATATGAAGGCAGGGTAAAGTGACTAGGCATCAGTATAGATAAAAATAAGGTTTTAGAGGTAGATATGTACATGGAGGCAGGGTAAAGTGACTAGGCATCAGGATAGATAATAATAATAATAAGGTTTTAGAGGTAGATATGTACATGGAGGCAGGGTAAAGTGACTAGGCATCAGGATATATAATAATAAGGTATTAGAGGTAGATATGTACATGGAGGCAGGGTAAAGTGACTAGGCATCAGGATAGATAATAATACGGTTTTAGAGGTAGATATGTACATGGAGGCAGGGTAAAGTTACTAGGCATCAGGATAGATAATAATAAGGTATTAGACGTAGATGTGTACATGGAGGCAGGGTAAAGTGACTAGGCATCAGGATAGATAATAATAAGGTATTAGAGGTAGATATGTACATGGAGGCAGGGTAAAGTGACTAGGCATCAGGATAGATAATAATAAGGTTTTAGAGGTAGATGTGTATATGAAGGCTGGGTAAAGTGACTAGGCATCAGGATAGATAATAATAAGGTATTAGAGGTAGATATGTACATGGAGGCAGGGTAAAGTGCCTAGGCATCAGGATAGATAATAATAAGGTATTAGAGGTAGATGTGTATATGAAGGCAGGGTAAAGTGACTAGACATCAGGATATATAATAATAAGGTATTAGAGGTAGATATGTACATGGAGGCAGGGTAAAGTGACTAGGCATCAGGATAGATAATAATAAGGTATTAGAGTTAGATGTGTACATGGAGGCAGGGTAAAGTGACTAGGCATCAGGATAGATAATAATAAGGTATTAGAGGTAGATGTGTACATGGAGGCAGGGTAAAGTGATTAGGCATCAGGATAGATAATAATAAGGTATTAGAGTTAGATGTGTACATGGAGGCAGGGTAAAGTGACTAGGCATCAGGATAGATAATAATAAGGTATTAGAGGTAAATGTGTATATGAAGGCAGGGTAAAGTGACTAGGCATCAGGATAGATAATAATAAGGTATTAGAGGTAAATGTGTATATGAAGGCAGGGTAAAGTGACTAGGCATCAGGATAGATAATAATAAGGTATTAGAGGTAGATGTGTATATGAAGGCAGGGTAAAGTGACTAGGCATCAGGATAGTGTCACGGCTGTCGTAGTGATGAGACCAAGGCGCAGCGGGTTGCGTGCTCAACATATTATTTATTAAAGATGGGAACACGAAAAAAACGAGAAAATACAGAAACACGACAGGAACCGTTTTGCAGGCTAACAAAACGCAGTGCAAAAACAACTACCCACAACTAAACAGGTGAAAACAAGCACTTTAAATATGACTCCCAATCAGGAACAACGATGAACAGCTGTTCCTGATCGAGAGCCAACCAGACCACAAAGAAATATACAAACTAGAAACCTTGATCACAAAAACCCAGAACATACACCAAAACCCCGGAACACATAAATACAACACCCCTCTACATACACATAATCCCCCGAACCACATAAAACAAATACCCTCTGCCACGTCCTGACCAAACTACAATAACAAATACTCCCTCTACTGGTCAGGACGTGACAGATAGATAATAATAAGGTATTAGAGGTAGATATGTATCTGAAGGCAGGGTAAAGTGACTAGGCATCAGGATAGATAATAATAAGGTATTAGAGGTAGATATGTACATGGAGGCAGGGTAAAGTGACTAGGCATCAGGATAGATAATAATAAGGTATTAGAGGTAGATATGTACATGGAGGCAGGGTAAAGTGACTAGGCATCAGGATAGATAATAATAAGGTATTAGAGGTAGATATGTATATGAAGGCAGGGTAAAGTGACTAGGCATCAGGATATATAATAATAAGGTATTAGAGGTAGATATGTACATGGAGGCAGGGTAAAGTGACTAGACATCAGGATAGATAATAATAAGGTATTAGAGGTAGATATGTACATGGAGGCAGGGTAAAGTGACTAGGCATCAGGATAGATAATAATAAGGTATTAGAGGTAGATATGTACATGGAGGCAGGGTAAAGTGACTAGGCATCAGGATAGATAATAATAAGGTATTAGAGGTAGATGTGTACATGGAGGCAGGGTAAAGTGACTAGACATCAGGATAGATAATAATAATAGTAAAATAAAGAACAGTAGCAGAGCAGCAGCAGCTAACAATGAGTGTAAAACTGTGTGTGTGTGTGTGTGTGTGTGGGGGGGGGGGGGGGGGTGATGAAGAGGTATGAAAACAAACAATTCTCTCTCAATTCAATTACATTTCAATTCAATTTAAGGGCTTTATTGGCATGGGAAACATATGTTAACATTGCCAAAGCAATTGAAGTAGATAATAAACAAAAGTGAAATAAACAATAAATATGAACAGTAAACATTACACTCACAGAGGTTCCAATAGAATTAAGACATTTCAAATGTCATATTTCTATATACCATGTTGTAATGATGTGCAAATAGGTAAAGTCTCTCTCTCTCCTTCCTTCCTCCATTTCCTTCCTCTCACTCTCTTTCTCTCATCTCTTTTACCCCCTCCCTCTCTCCATCCTCCATCTTCTCTATACTGTGAAGGTTAGATCTAGTTATTTGGTCACCAAGGTCTTGGCAATATCTAAAATCAATGTTGATTCATATGATCTGGGAGAAGGCCCATGGGAAATTCCCTGATAACGGAATCACTCAGAGTTTTCACTTCAAAATATATGCCAAACAAAAAACATTGATTTCTAAGTTTAACAAGCAATACAACTCTGCACAAGGACTAATTAGAATCATTTACACAGACGTTTTCACAAGAACACATTCACTGGAAGAACTGTGCAGATGCAATGTTTAGTAACAGAATGACGGTAAAATCTCTCTCAGTTTAAATCTGTTACCAAACTATCTGTCCTTGTGCATAGAATTGTATGGTGTGTGAAACATTGAAATCAATGGGGGGGTTGTATACATTTTAAAGTGAAAAATCAGACTCTCCGTGTAATTCCGTTAGCATGGAAATTCCCCTGTAGATGAGGAAGGAATGTTCTGAACCAAAGCACAGTAAAGGTGCAGCCTTGGCCTGCCACATATTATACAGCCAATAGAAATGCAAGCAACCCCACCCACATACAATAATGTACAATCTACTTATTTCCTCTAATTGGTCTTTTGACCAATCACATCAGATCTTTTCACATCAGATCTTTTTCAGAGCGGATCTGATTGGTCAAAAGACCAATACGTGAATTGGGCTGCCTGTGTGAATGCAGCCAATGGGATTTAAGTCTTAAGACACGTGTCAATATAAGGTTAAATCATGCGGTGACATAAAGAAAAGAAACGCAATAGAAACATTGTCGAGTGACTCATTCCAAGCAATATCTGTGTTGTATCGCAGGAAGGTAGATAGCTTAATCATTACTAGAGAAAGACAGTAGGGAAGGTGAGATTTCACAAAGCCTAGTTGTGGCGCTCTGTCTACTTGGTGTCGGGGTGGCAGAGAGGGGGAAATGAAGATGAATTGGCCATAGCTCTAAAGAGGAGAGGAGGAGAGGAGCAACAGGACAACAGATGAATCCACTCTGCACCGGCAGGCATCCTCTCCTCTGTTGTATTCCATCCCCCTCTTCTTTCCTCGCTCTTCTAAAACCTCACCTGAGATGAATGTTTTCTTTCTCTGGATTAATGAGTTGTGGGTGGTTATTGTGGCAGACACACACACACACACACACAACCCCCCACCCCCAACACATACAAACACTTGCCACGTCCGTAGAAGTTAAACAGACGTTGGGCCGCTGGTGTTGATACATTAACATTCTACAACGTTTCTTTTAAGGCGACATCTGTTGTCTTATTAGAGGCGGCTGGCGAAAATCAATAGGGAGCAAGAGATGGAGAGAGCGAGCCTCACACAAAAGAGAGGAGAGGAGAAAGAGAGAGGGAGGATAAACATGCCCTTTTTAGCTATTCGGCCCCAAAGGCAGGCGAGTGGATCTCCACATTTACCCATTCCGATAGTATTGCACTCGAGGGCCGTTAGAATCCCTAATGCACTCCTTCACATTATTAACAGAGAGAGGCGAGGGAAGGAGGCGATAGCCTGATTCACACTGGAATCTCCCAGAGACTATGGCTGGAACGTTAGACAGCTCAGACAGGGATACCATGCAATGAATTAGAATGAAAGACTGCAGTAAGACTAGAGCTGAGCCTTGGCCCGCGAAATCAAAAACTCAATTAAAAAGAAGTATTTTCCGCTTTAGTGGAAAATATACATTTTTCAAATGTTATTTGTCATCTGTCCTTTTCCTATCTTAAAAAATATGCGTCATTACTGTTTTCTGAAAGGGTTCCATTTTAATTGAAGGTCGAGTTACGTCGTTGCATATACACAATTTCATTCCCCATACAGGGACATTAAGATCAGTGTATATTGAATTCTTAAACGATCAGAAATGTTGGTGCTTTTCTGTCAATAACGGCAACGTATTTCTGCTTGAACAGAAAACTTGAGCTAGTCAAACTATTCATACTACATTTTTAATAGAATCTCCCTCCATTTCCAAACTCTGTGTTGGCAATTTTTCATGTTCCTGATAGATCAAGTAAAGCATGATAGTTATATTAAAGTCGATTTTGAAAGATGACTGCTTTTGTATTGCAAATTAACTAGATAGAGAATATTAGCAGGGATGGGTAGTATTTTATTTGTAATGTGGTCTGCATCAATTTCAATGAGGCAATGTGTCTGTAGATGTTTCATCTAAAACATACTGTTAGAATAGGTCAAAGTCATTTCAGACATACCACCCCTATCATTCAAAAAGGCACTTCAATAAATCCCATGATGACCTATTTGAGATTTATTCATAACACTACAGTATGTAAGGCTTGAGTGTCATTAAGGAATTATTAGTAATACTATGTTATTTCAGGACAGATTTGGAAATAGTCTCGAGTAGCGCAGCGGTCTAAGACACTGCATTTCAGTGCTAGAGGTGTCACTACAGACCCTGGTTCGATTCCAGGCTGTATCACAACCGGCAGTGATTAGGAATCCCGTAGGGCGGCGCACAATTGGCCCAGCGTTGTCCGGGTTAGGGTGTGGCTGGGATAGGCCGTCATTGTAAATAAGAATTTCTTCTTAACTGGCTTGCCTATTTAACTGGCTTGCCAATTTTTTTAAATAGGTCTACCCTATTTGGTGACATAATATTCAGAATATTTTTGTTAATTTGTTTACTCTTTTGTTTGAAAATTTCTTCATTCATTAATCCATTAATTCAGATGGCTAGTATATACTTCTGCCCAGAGTAGAATTATTCCACTATATATGCTTGTGTCCAGGTCTAGGGGGACCTACAGTCAATACCTTTCAAGACCCCCTGGTATCCCGGCTTCACACAGACAGGGGTTCAAGAACATAACCCTCAATCCCTTCCCTTTCACTCCCTCTTTTCTCTCCATTTTCTCCCCCTCTTTTAACTCCCTCTTTTCAGAGGACCTAGAGAGGGAGACTATTGATTTTTCATCATGCGTTGTCATGTCAGAGTTATAGCACATTCTCTTTCAGTTCCCTGGCATTGACAACCTGGTCTGTTGGCTTTCCCTGGCTCTGGCTGGCTCGAGAAAGAAGCCTGTAGAGTTTGTGCTTCGAAAGTGGACTTTTTTCATAATTTTTTTACCTCAGGATTTTGGGGGTGGTGGAGACAGATATGACGGCTTTGAAATCCTTCAAGCCTTCCCACACACACACCTAACTTGGATGTTGCCAGTTGAAGAGAAAAAGAAAAAAGAAATGCCGATTGATGTCGTTGGGGCTGAAAAATCCTCAAAAAAATTGGTCTGAAAAATGCTACAGAAGTCTCAGTCTTCATGGACAGACATGCAGTGGATAGAGTCCTCTGAGTTCAAACGCAATATCTTTGAAGTAAAACTTGCTTCAAAGCCATGTAACTTGTTAAGGCAAGGGCATTCCTGGCAACATGCGAGGAAATGCTTCTTGACAACATAATAATAATAATGTGATATCAATTGCCTTGTCTCTGCTTATTATTAGCTCAATTATAATTTTGCATTATCATGATAATGTGGCTGATAACACTTTGCTTATTGAAAGTCCAATATCTTAAACTTGATTGCTGACATGCAAAACATTTTGGGACTGTATGAACAGTGGACTAATGAGAAAAAAAATTGCCAAATTTTTTTCAGTCTTGTCAATTTATTACTTTCAAGCCCACTTGCCTGACAAGCTAACAAATGGGATCCTATACTATTCTGTTGAGTTACTTCAGAATCACATTTGAATTAATTACTTCTAGGTTTTGAATTCATCCAACCAATCACAGCCTCAGCATCCCTGTTACCCACAAGACACCATAAAGTGAGAACACATTAATCATCTCCAATAACTTTCTGTACTTACCGCGTCTGTTATCTTCTCTCCGCAAAGCCAAGCTGTCGTTACTGGTCCTTCAGTTCCTCCACCTCTGACATTTTCTGTTTCCTGATGGAAACACATCAAGACAGAAGGAAGTGAGTGGGGCCATCCCTCTGGTGCACTCTGCGCTGCACTAGCTGGTAGCGTGAGGCTAATTGCTAATTGGCTCTGGTAGATGGAGGCTGAAGATATTGCACCACTGAATTGACCTCTAGCGCCAACTAGCTAAGGGCTAGGTGTAGGATAGGGTAGGGTGGAGTGATAGTCTTGACGAAGGCTACAGGCTAAACTGTTGGGTCTCTCTGGTGGCTAATGTTTGGAATAAGAATAATCACTTTCACTTTCTGTGTTTTCTTTCCCCTTGTTAAGGATTAGCCTCTTCTAGAGCAATAGTCTTCCTCATATTCAGAAAATAAACTGTCTTTCCATGTTCTCTGCAGATACCTGGGAGGTCTACAAGAGGAGGCCTGGCTAGCTACGTCACAGCCAGAAACAAACTGGCTGTCGACAATCAATCTCCCAAAGAGACAACAGTAACATTAAAAGCCCAGGGCAAGATTTGGATTAGCGGTGTCTAGCTGTTTTGATCTACGACCCCCAGAAACTTCACAAGAGTCGTCTGAAGGTAACCAGGTACTGGGCAGTAAAAATGAATGTGAATGTGTTAAAAACAAAGGGGTTAAATATGGGTCATATATCTCTCTGACACTTCATAACAGACTTCCTTTAGATTTATTTTTGACCATCTGTTTTTCCATTTATGAATGTATTATTCAAAAGGTTTCTATGGGCTAATAGCAGTAAGGCCAAATTCAATGTTTTAGCAAATAATACTTTGAAAAACTTCATTGATACCTACAGGGGTCTTAAGAATCCCAATCAAATAGATGAAATATCCATGGTATGAAAATCTTAAAACCATTCCATATGTTAGCTTAGAAGAACGCCCCCACATGCATGCACGCACTATCACCCACCCACACAAACTCTTGTTATCCTTAAATCGCTATCTGAAGGACTAGGCAAGAGAATTCCAATGATGTACACTACAACAGCAGAAATCTCCAGTATTGATAACTCCCCCCCACCCCACACTGCACCCTGCCCACAGCCCCCTCCTAAAGAAGTCAGTAGGGTTTAAAGCATCCTTGTGAGAAAATTGCATTTGTTCTCTTTCCTTGTTTGTCTTTTCTTGTTCTTTGCTGTGGAAGCAAATAATCGAAGAACACAGAAAACCAATTGTGAGAGCTTGGGCGTACTTTTGCTGTTGAAAGCACTAAAAGTCTACCCAGAACTCCCCTCTTCTCCTCTCTGGCCCTCTGTCCAAGCCCTTCTGACTTAGTGGTACGCTCTTTGCCTGAAACTTGGCTGAGATGAGCTAGCATAATGGGAAAAGTTCAGCTTAAACTGCACTCCCTGAGTGTACATATGTAGAAATGACCTCAACTAACCTGTACCCCCGCACATTGACTCGGTACCAGTGCCCCCTGTATATAGCCTCGCTATTCTTATTGTGTCATCTTTATTATTACGTTTTATTTTAGTCTACTTGGTAAATATTTTCTTCTTCTTGAACTGCACTGTTGGTTAAGGGCTTGTAAGTAAGCATTTCACAGTAAAATCTACACTTGTTGTATTCGGCACATGTGACAAATAACGTTTGATTTGATCAATTGAAAAAAATACTAACAAAATAAAAGTTCACTCTTCTATCGCATAATGAAATCAAATAAACTTCCCGCAAGCAAATAGTTTACCTCACCCTTGGCACGGACAGGTACTTTAATGTTAGGTATGTATTTGAAGTACAGGCTTACTGCCTGACAGTGTTCATTGGGTTGTTATTCAGTTGGGGGCCATGAAATGTCTACATTACAGTAGTGTAAAGTCAAATATTTGGCTTTTGTGGACTAGACGGACAGACGGGCGGGCGGAGAGACAGACTTCTCTGCTCTGTTAATATTGCGGGGAAATTAGTTAATAGGCTTTACCTGCACACGCACACACACACACACACACACACACACACACACACACACACACACACACACACACACACACACACACACACACACATTACCTACTCTGTCACCTGGCCATGTACAGCTTGCTCACTCAGCCACAAAATAACTAATCTCCCACCTGATTCTGCAGCCGACAGCTCTAGACCCTGTTCCAATCCACTGTCTCATGTTTGCCTGGCTGTGACTCTGTACATGAGACAAACCACTCCAAGGAGCCAGGTGGAAACTGTTACACCTCCCGACAGGCCTCCACCATTCACAGCCCCCTTGTTTTACAGAATCTGTCCCTTATCCCAGTGGTTCCCACACCGGTGTGCCTTGAGGAAATGTTCCTATTCTTTATTCCATTATTTTACACTCAATTGTGGATGTAATGCACATGGCATTTTGACTTAGGAGCACTAGTGGCAGTCAGATAAAACATTAAATGGTTACACCTGTATCATTGTTTCAAGTCTGGTGTGCTCAGGCTGGTATTACATTTGTATCATTTGAGGGGCGCGCATCACGAACAAAGTCATTTGTATAATTTTAATTTGCCTGTGAAAACCATTAGCAAAGTCTTCTTAGGCTTAGCCAGAGTCATTTATTTCATAAAGTATGGCTCAGGACTTAACTATACCACAGCCTCTGGTACAGTATGGCTCAGGGCTTAGCTATACCACAGCCTCTGGTACAGTATGGCTCTGGGCTTAATTATACCACAGCCTCTGGTACACTATGGCTCTGGGCTTAGCTATACCACAGCCTCTGCCATAGAAACAAACAGAGCATTGTGTCCGTGGTTACACCTTTACAATGCAGAAGACCTCTCGTCTATAGCCCAAACCATTCAAAACTAAAGACCTATTTTATCGGAGCTAGCTACATTTTCTTATTTCTGGTGCAGAGTCGCAGGACGATCTTAAAAAGGTACACACAAATTAACCATCATCAGTAAGGAACTATTAAAATATTTCAAATAAACCCTATTTAATCTATTTTAAAAAATTGTCACAGGAAATAGATGGTTTGCAGAATGGATCAGATGAGTTGGAGGTCATTACCAGTAAGTGTACATCCCATAAAGATGTGCCACGTTTCAAAAAAGGTTGGAGGTAACTGCCATATCTACTCCTCAGTAACAGTAGTTAGAGTGACATCTCAAACAGGAAAGGAGGTAGGGGGGTTGTATTGATATCCTAGGAACACACACACAAACCCTGTAAGGAAGGAGCGTGCAGCGTTGCAGTAAGGGCTTTGTGAGGGGAGGGAGCGTGAAGTGTTGCTGTAAGGGCTTTGTGAGGGGAGGGAGCGTGCAGCGTTGCAGTAAGGGCTTTGTGAGGGGAGGGAGCGTGAAGTGTTGCTGTAAGGGCTTTGTGAGGGGAGGGAGCGTGCAGCGTTGTTGTAAGGGCTTTGTGAGGGGAGGGAGCGTGCAGCGTTGCAGTAAGGGCTTTGTGAGGGGAGGGAGCGTGAAGTGTTGCTGTAAGGGCTTTGTGAGGGGAGGGAGCGTGCAGCGTTGCAGTAAGGGCTTTGTGAGGGGAGGGAGCGTGAAGTGTTGCTGTAAGGGCTTTGTGAGGGGAGGGAGCGTGCAGCGTTGTTGTGAGGGCTTTGTGAGGGGAGGGAGCGTGCAGCGTTGCAGTAAGGGCTTTGTGAGGGGAGGGAGCGTGCAGCGTTGCAGTAAGGGCTTTGTGAGGGGAGGGAGCGTGCAGCGTTGCAGTAAGGGCTTTGTGAGGGGAGGGAGCGTGCAGCGTTGCAGTAAGGGCTTTGTGAGGGGAGGGAGCGTGCAGCGTTGTTGTAAGGGCTTTGTGAGGGGAGGGAGCGTGCAGCGTTGCAGTAAGGGCTTTGTGAGGGGAGGGAGCGTACAGCGTTCCAGTAAGGGCTTTGTGAGGGGAGGGAGCGTGCAGCGTTGTTGTGAGGGCTTTGTGAGGGGAGGGAGCGTACAGCGTTCCAGTAAGGGCTTTGTGAGGGGAGGGAGCGTGCAGCGTTGCAGTAAGGGCTTTGTGAGGGGAGGGAGCGTGCAGCGTTGTTGTGAGGGCTTTGTGAGGGGAGGGAGCGTGCAGCGTTGTTGTAAGGGCTTTGTGAGGGGAGGGAGCGTGCAGCGTTGTTGTGAGGGCTTTGTGAGGGGAGGGAGCGTGCAGCGTTGCAGTAAGGGCTTTGTGAGGGGAGGGAGCGTGCAGCGTTGTTGTGAGGGCTTTGTGAGGGGAGGGAGCGTACAGCGTTCCAGTAAGGGCTTTGTGAGGGGAGGGAGCGTGCAGCGTTGTTGTGAGGGCTTTGTGAGGGGAGGGAGCGTACAGCGTTCCAGTAAGGGCTTTGTGAGGGGAGGGAGCGTGCAGCGTTGTTGTGAGGGCTTTGTGAGGGGAGGGAGCGTACAGTGTTGCTGTAAGGGCTTTGTGAGGGGAGGGAGCGTACAGCGTTGTTGTGAGGGCTTTATGAGAGGGAGCATGAAGTGTTGCTGTAAGGGCTTTGTGAGGGGAGGGAGCGTACAGCGTTCCAGTAAGGGCTTTGTGAGGGGAGGGAGCGTGCAGCGTTGTTGTAAGGGCTTTGTGAGGGGAGGGAGCGTGCAGCGTTGCAGTAAGGGCTTTGTGAGGGGAGTGTGAAGTGTTGCTGTAAGGGCTTTGTGAGGGGAGGGAGTGTGAAGTGTTGCTGTAAGGGCTTTGTGAGGGGAGGGAGTGTGAAGTGTTGCTGTAAGGGCTTTGTGAGGGGAGGGAGTGTGAAGTGTTGCTGTAAGGGGTTTGTGAGGGGAGGGAGTGTGAAGTGTTGCTGTAAGGGCTTTGTGAGGGGAGGGAGTGTGAAGTGTTGCTGTAAGGGGTTTGTGAGGGGAGGGAGTGTGAAGTGTTGCTGTAAGGGCTTTGTGAGGGGAGGGAGTGTGAAGTGTTGCTGTAAGGGGTTTGTGAGGGGAGGGAGTGTGAAGTGTTGCTGTAAGGGCTTTGTGAGGGGAGGGAGTGTGAAGTGTTGCTGTAAGGGCTTTGTAGGCAAGGAATCAGCAAGGGAGATGAGTTTTATTTGCAAAGGTCAGGCCTTCTGCGAGAGAAGGAGAGAGGGAAAGAGGGATGGAGGGAAGGAAGGAGGGAGATAATCTGATTCATCAGTGTCACTCGTCAGCTCAGGAGGAACAGTGCTGGTGCAGCCGCCGGGGAATCAGAGTTCCCATCAGCCACACACATGGGAGGGCGACGAGACTCACCGTCGGCATATTGGAGACTGAAGACCCACACAGATACTGATGTACACACACAGATACTGATACGGATGTACACACACAGATACTGATGTACACACACAGATACTGATACTGATGTACACACACAGATACTGATACTGATGTACACACACAGATACTGATGTACACACACAGATACTGATACTGATGTACACACACAGATACTGATACTGATGTACACACACAGATACTGATACTGATGTACACACACAGATACTGATGTACACACACGCTGACAGACATAGATACTGATACTGATGTACACACACACTGACAGACAGGGTTGGAAGAGTGTGTATGCATGTGTGCGTTTTTATTTTTGCATGTTCAGGCGCGCGTGTGCACATGTGCATCTGTGCTTGCCCGCGAGTGTGTGTGTGTATGCAAATGCCTGGCATGGCTTCACTCGGGATGTGCCAACTCACCAGCTCAAGTCTGCGTGGCGCAGGGGGCCTGGCAGGGAGTCTGCTGAGAGAAGAAGACCGCGGTCAGGAAGTCTGCTCCCGGGGAACAATACACAGAGCCAGGCAGACAGACAGGAAGACAGACACCCAGGCAGGCATCCACACAACACAGCAGCTCTGTGCTGCAGCCTTCTGTTTGTCCCATTCTGAAGCTGACAAATCACTGACTGCTACACGCTTTAATCCAGATTAGCGAGTCGACTGAGTGCTGGCACTGGCTGGCATGTGGTTAGATTCTCTCACTCTTTCTCTCTCTCGCCCTCTCTCTCGCTTCATTAGCTGGGGTAACTTTCATGCACACGTGCCTACATTACGGCTGTTTCAGATGGTCAGTATTGGAGGGAACGCTCAGTAGTTTTGCATGGTGAATGCTAATGCTAACAGATGGTCTGATACTGTGGCCAGGTTTATGTAGCCTCTGGTCAACAGTATTGGAGGAAGCACACAAACAAACACACAGAAAGGCAAACAAACCCAGGAAGTGCCTCTTTAAAATCCAAGTGTCCTTATCAGCTGTCAGAGTTCACCCCCCTTGATCCCTATTTCCTATGACACTTCCATTCTGCACAGTAAACTGGTCTCTCCCATAAAATAGATATTACATCTCACCAGGACTACCTGTATAGAAAATGAAGATAAACAGAAATAAATCATGAATTAGAGACAGAACTTTAATAATTATCGACCATCAAATATTCTCAGAATCCATTGCCCTGGTACAATGGCCCGTGTTCCCAGTGTCTTAGAGTAGGAGTGCTAATTTAGGATCCGTTTTGTGGTTTGGATCCTAATGAATAAGACAGGGAGACTCTTTGTGAATACAGGACAATGTGACACCCTGGGCTCTAACTACGCCTCAGCAGAGCTTGTGTTCTTTCCAGTGTGTTGGCGTTGATCGCCTTTGAAACATAATGAGGCGTACAGAAACACCATGCAAATAGATTCCTCCCAGCATGCCTCGCTCCCGCCCAGCGGGAAGAGAAAGAGGGGGGGGGGTATGTGAGCTGAATTCCTGGCTGGGATTCAACGTCGTAGCCTATGCTGTGTTGATGAAATATTCCCACAAGCACTCAGCCCATTTTTTACTTCACCTTAACTAACCGTCAAAACGAGAAGAAAAATAGTCTCACGCCATATCTAAAACAGTTATTGTTTATGGAAAACACAGCAGACTGACACATACAGCGTCATACAGGAGCAGCTTCCAGTCAATCCTGAGGGTTTGCCTATTTGCTGTCCTTTAAAGCTAGAATACTTAGTTGCTACATCCATTTTTGGACTTATAAATGAATGATACTGTATATACCCATTGATTCTTGACGAATATAACTTATACATGCCTCATGAGCTTAGTTCAACTGTCATACCCCATCAGAACCGAAAATATAAGCTTGTTTTACTCAAATGTTTATAAACAATGTAAATGTAAACAAACACTACATAGAAAGGATTTTCTCTTACCCTACGAGGTCCAGAACCTGCTGGATTTCTGTTCTACCTGATAATTAATTGCACCCATCTGGTGTCCCACGTCCAAATCAGTCCCTGATTAGAGGGGAACAACGAAAAAACACAATGGAACTGGCTTCGAGGTCCAGAGTTGAGTTTGAGGGCTGCATAGCCTCAAAACATGGTTAGAACTGTAACAGCATGGGTATCAGTCCTCGCATCCATAGCTCTGTCTATACATTTTGAGAGTGGTTACATTTCTCCAGGCACATCCCTAAGCCTTTTACAGAAACAGAGGCGGGTTGACGGCTTTGTTATTGTTTCAATTAAGGATTTTAGATTTAAATGTGCACTAAGAACTTATTTCACTTAAGGATTCGAGCTTTAATTGTGGCCTAAGACATGCTTACCAGAACGTGGAGAGCAGAGTTGTTAAGATTCAGAAAAAAATAAAACTGAATAGGCCCTTTTTTTCTAAATTGGATTCAAAAGGCTGTGCAGGAAATGCGGCTGGTAGAATCTCTGTAATCAGGCCATTACTGTGACTAGCCGTAATGCTCTGGCCCATGTTTTTTAAAGAACACGCCAACATAGCCTTTTTACAGTCTCTTTATAATGCCCTTTAGTCACCCAAGAAACCCTTGTTGGAGCCTCTGTGGCTCTGAGAATAGGTGTGTTCCGGTTGAACACACCTGTACCCTGCAGGTGCAGGGCACAAAAAGGAAAGTTATGAATGAAAGATACAATAGAGACCTGCACTCTGTTAGAAAAGTCCTCAGTTGTATTGGGCAATGTGTTTTTTTTTCAACCCAACAGCCTTTGACAGGCATTTGCCTTACAGTATCTCACTGGTTCTCAATCCTGGTCCTGGGGACCCATAGGGGTGCACATTTTTGTTTTTGCCCTGATTCAAATGATCAACTCATCAAAAGGCGCTGATGATTTGAGTCAGGTGTGTAGTGCTAGGGCAAAAACAAAAATGTGCCCCCCTTTGGGTCTGTCACGACTTCCGCCGAAGTTGGTGCCTCTCCTCGTTCGGGCGGCGTTCGGCGGTCACCGTCACCGACTTTCTAGCTGCCACCGATCCATGTTTCTTTGTCCATTTGTTATGTCTTGATTGTTCACACCTGGCTCCCATTTGGTTCTGATTATTTCCCTATTTAAACCCTCTGGTTATCAGGATGTTTTGTGCGTTATTATTTTACTGTTGGTCGTGTTAGTTGTGTTTGTCATATTTGTTTTATCCCTGGGTGGATTTTGACTGATGAGCTTTTCTAGAGTAAATACGTATATTTTACTCAGTTTGGTGTCCTGAAATTGACTCTATTTCTCATCTCCACTACACAGACAGAGCCCCCAGGACCAGGATTGAGAACCACTGCTGAGTATCTAGTTGTTGGGCCTTTGTGACTGTAACAAGGTGTTTGAGTCGATATTGTACCACTGTACACAGGGCAAAGCATGTTTGCACTGAAACACTTGTAAGTTCCAAGAGTGTGTTATACTTGATATAATTTCTGTTAACTTACAAGTAAAATATTGTGTCATTTGGTCACCTACATGTTAGTTTTTGCCAGAACTCTCAATTTATAAGTCTCAACCCTTGTACAAGGAAACTTTTAGCCAAAGCCCTCCCCTTTGCGATCTGTGTGGGCAGACACACGTGAAGCACTCAAGGAGAAGATACATCAAAATAACCAGTGACAAAAACCCAAAGACTAGAACTACTGCCGCTTGTTATCTCACACATCCCATTCAGTCCCGGCAGATCCTTCAGTCTGCATACAGAATCTGCCCACGGGAGATTATACTCGATAATGTACACAAGGCACGACATGTTTTCACAGATTCTACTGGAGCACTCTATGATCCAGGAGTGTACTTACGTCAGCTCGGAGGGCTCAGCTTGGCCCTTAGGGACAACCTCTGAATATGACACATTGTAACACGCCTCTGCTGCTTTAAGCCACCCCCCAGCCTTGCTGAGGATTTGGAGGGAGTCACGCTTGTCTTAATTGAGTCCACAGTATCTTCAGTAGATGTAGGGCTGATGGAGGTGTCACTCGTTAAATGAGGCACAGTCGGGAATCCCAGGCAGGAGATTCGTTTTTTTTTTGCGACCCATGTGAAATTAGTGGTGGTTGGTTACCTAACCTGCTCATAACTTCGTATAATGTAGAGTAATTCTCTTTAAACTCCGAAAGAAAAACATACCTAATCCATCGTCAAGAGTGGTTGAGTTCTACAGTATTTTGTAAGGCGGTCTGAGCTGTGAGCTTCACACTCAAAGAGCCGATGTACCGACACTAATTTACTGAGACATTTGTCGTCTTGATGCCAACAGATGCATCAGAACGTTCAGAACTATTCATTCCTGGCTACACTCAAGGTGAGCTCTCCAATAATAACAAACGCCATGGTGAATTCATTTAGCGAAGTCTGATTGAAAAACCCAGCCAACCCTAAAGCTAATAAAGGACTATATTGAGGATTAACTTCAACTTCCACGATTGTCGATCAACTTCCTTGAATGTGTAATTGAGTTCATTTGCCCTTTGTTAAGGGTATCCTTAATGAAACGTTTTACCTCACTGGACTGGAAATGATGAAATACTGTAGATGGAATGGATAAGTCCTTCTCTCCCTCATGAGCCTTGGCATTCAACTTGTTTGTTTGTGTCTCACTCCGTAATCAACCTACAGTTCTCTGTTTTCAAGGTTCCTGTCTTATATTGAAGCAAATACTGATTTTAATTACAGTTAAGTTGACAAATAACACAGAGAAACAACTCTGGTAAATGAGCAAAACTGAACAACATCTACTAATCATAACGTTTTTTACCCTCTGACGACCTGAGGGTGGTGAGGTCTGCCCAACTCATCACCGAGGGCAAACTACCTGCCCTCCAGGACACCTACAGCACCTGATGTCACAGGAAGGCCAAAAAGATCATCAAGGATAACAACCACCCGAGCCACTGCCTGTTCACCCCTCTATCATCCAGAAGGCAAGGTCAGTACAGGTGCATCAAAACTGGGACCGAGAGACTGAAAAACAGCTTCTAAGGCCATCAGACTGTTAAATAGCCATCACTAGCTGGCTTCCACCCGGTTATGCAACCCTGCACCTTAGAGGCTGCTGCCCTATATACATAGAATCGCTGGCCACTTTAATAATGGAACACTAGTCACTTTAATAACGTTTACATACTGCTTTACTCATCTCATATGTATATACTGTATTCTACTCTATTGTATTTTAGTCAATGCCACTCTGACATTGCTCAATCTAATATTTATATATTTCTTAATTCCATTCTTTTACTTTCAGATGTGTGTGTATTGTTTTTAGATACTACTGCACTGTTGGAGCTAGAAACACAAGCATTTCGGTACACCTGCAATAACATCTGCTAAATATGTGTATGCGACCAATAACATTTGATAACTCGTTTTTTGTTATAAATGGTTCACGTACAAATGTTGACTGTCACGGCTGTTTGAAGGAGCGGACCAAGATGCAGCGTGTTCGTAGTTCCACATATTTATTAAAAGTGATACTGAATGCAATACACTGAAATACTTGAAAATACAAAACAACAAACCGTGACGCAGAGAGGACAACACACTACTCAAAAGACAATAACCCACAAACCACAATGAGAGAACCCCTACTTTAATATGATCTCTAATCAGAGGCAATGAGGATCAGCTGCCTCCAATTAGAGATCAACCCCAAACAATCCCAACATAGAAATAGACAAACTAGAACCGAAACATAGAAAACATAGATAAACCAAAAACACCCCGTCAGGCCCTGCCCTACACTACTATAGAAAATGACATCTTACTAGGGTCAGGATGTGACATTGACACACTTCAAGAGGCTTGTTACCGTCGCCGACTGCTCACATGGGGGATTATTTTGAAAACCCTTAAAACACTTTTCGACTCTGGAACAACCTGATTTTGATGGCCTAATGCTTTTCAATAAGTCCCAGGAGGGGGAGAGAGGAGAGGAGAGGAAAGAGCATTTCACCTGGTTTCACTTTATCACCTAATCTCTTGGGAATCTTATTACAGTCGCTCGAAGACTAAGAGTCGGGGGGAGGAAAAAACCTGCCAGTTTTACCCATTCACGACGGTTGGGGAGAACGTAGTTTCACAGCAATGACTCAGGAGGCATTGTCGCCCGTTTCCACCTCATTATTCTACAGGCATTACATATTCAACGTCGCATTTGCAGTCGCAGTGGCAAATGCCCCAATGCTTTACAGCTTTTAACTGCATATACAAGCAGTGTTATTAATCATATTCGGGGAGACGGATAGATAGCGATCTCTTCAGTTCACGCACGCACGCACACACATAACCCATCCTCAACACTCCACTGATCAAGGTGCTACCAGGTAATAAAGCATTTCTCCTCACTGCTCTTTTCATTTGACAGAAGGCAATGGTGTTGACGAGGTGAGCATTCTCGCTCAATTTTCCCCTGCTTCTTTTTTTCCGTATGTTGTGCCTCTCCAGGGAGCTTGGAACACCACACTGTAGGTGTCACACTTGAGAAAACTCATTATTTCTACCACAGGTGGCAATTTTAAGGCAGGGAACGACAGTCTTTGTGACCTAGCGGAGCTTAGGAAAGGCCTATGATTGTGTGCTCCCGACAAAACATGAATGAATGTATAAATCATTGATCTTCCATGCGTGTAGCGCACGCAGTGTATAAACGAGTGGGGGGCGGGGGGGCGTTGAGGGGGTACGTGTTGGAGGAGAAGGCATATGCGTTTTGGGGGGTACACGTTGTGGGTGGGTGTGAAGAAAAAGGGGTACCTCTTTTCTTCATTCCCTGCACGGTTGGAGAGATATCCACCCACTGGATGAATTGTGGCCTGTGTTCTGTAGTCTAGTATACACACGTTGAACATAGTCTTACCTAATGCTTCTCAGCTACAACAGGTCTCATGGTCTTATTAATGCTCCTCAGCTACAACAGGTCTAATGGTCTTATTAATGCTTCTCAACTACAACAGGTCTAATGGTCTTATTAATGCTTCTCAGCTACAACAGGTCTAATGGTCTTATTAATGCTTCTCAACTATAACAGGTCTAATGGTCTTACTAATGCTCCTCAGCTACAACAGGTCTAATACTATAGTCTTACTAATGCTCCTCAGCTACAACAGGTCTAATACTGTAGTTTTACTAATGCTCCTCAGCTACAACAGGTCTAATACTGTAGTCTTACTAATGCTTCTCAGCTACAACAGGTCTAATACTGTAGTCTTACTAATGCTTCTCAGCTACAACAGGTCTAATGGTCTTATTAATGCTTCTCAGCTACAACAGGTCTAATACTGTAGTCTTACTAATGCTCCTCAGTTACAACAGGTCTAATACTGTAGTCTTACTAATGCTTCTCAGCTACAACAGGTCTAATGGTCTTATTAATGCTTCTCAACTAAAACAGGTCTAAGGGTCTTACTAATGCTTCTCAGCTACAACTGGTCTAATACTGTAGTCTTACCAATGCTTCTCAGCTACAACAGGTCTAATACTGTAGTCTTACCAATGCTTCTCAGCTACAACAGGTCTAAAACTGTAGTCTTACTAATGCTTCTCAGCTACAACAGGTCTAAAACTGTAGTCTTACTAATGCTCCTCAGTTACAACAGGTCTAATACTGTAGTCTCACTAATTCTTCTCAGCTACAACAGGTCTAACAGTATTACTAATGCTTCTCAGTTACAACAGGTCTAATGGTCTTATTAATGCTTCTCAGCTACAACAGGTCTAACGGTCTTATTAATGCTTCTCAACTACAACAGGTCTAATGGTCTTATTAATGCTTCTCAACTAAAACAGGTCTAAGGGTCTTACTAATGCTTCTCAGCTACAACTGGTCTAATACTGTAGTCTTACCAATGCTTCTCAGCTACAACAGGTCTGATACTGTAGTCTTACTAATGCTTCTCAGCTATAACAGGTCTAACAGTATTACTAATGCTTCTCAGTTACAACAGGTCTAATGGTCTTATTAATGCTTCTCAGCTACAACAGGTCTAACGGTCTTATTAATGCTTCTCAGCTACAACAGGTCTAATGGTCGTATTAATGCTTCTCAGCTACAACAGGTCTCATGGTCTTACTAATGATTCTCAGTTACAACAGGTCTAATGGTCTTACTAATGATTCTCAGTTACAACAGGTCTAATGGTCTTACTAATGATTCTCAGTTACAACAGGTCTAATGGTCTTACTAATGATTCTCAGTTACAACAGGTCTAATGGTCTTACTAATGATTCTCAGTTACAACAGGTGCAGAGGGAAGGTCTCTGAGTTTACCTCTCCTCCCCAAATGCAAGAACTTGTATAAGAGGTCATATGAAGACACAGCTCCCAGCAACCAGAGGAGAGAGAGAGAGAGAGACAGTGTGGGAGAGAAAAACATGAAAAAAAGTGATGACTCATTGACCGTGAGGATGCAGACACAGACCGATGCTGCAAGTCTGATCTCTCTCTCTCTTTTCTCATTCACTATATCTGTCACAGTCTCTCTCTTCCTCTGCATGTTTATGCTGTTACATAGTTAGGATGCAAATGATGACATTATTAGTGCTGTCTATTCATATTCTTCAGTCTAGCCAATTCTGGAAATGAAGTTATCTTCAGGGATGGAAGCGGGATACGTAGCTACACTATGTCCCAAAACTATTTAATTAGCCATTTTCGACCTGCCTCAAAACTACTGTAGAAAATACACCATTTGGTTATACAGTAGACAGTGTTTGTTATATAAGCAATTTACCCCGAGTAGAGGGAGTCATCAGATCAGAGTTCAAAGCAGTCACTGCTATGGCATTATGGGCAATAACATCACCAATCCACATTCAGAAACTGGAACCCCTAGGACTGAAGGCAGTGCTGAAGAAAGTTCCCAACAATGGGCTTTAATACATTCAAGTCTATTTTTAGAACACGCGTGCCCACTTAAATGCCCACAGACGCCCATGAAATTCTTCTATTAAATGTCTCCAGGTACTCATTACAGGATAGGAAGCATGTGTGTGTGGGGGGGGGGGTTTACATGCGTGACTGTAAGACAGAGAAAATAGCACTATCCTTCCAACAAACACAAAAGCGGATATGTATTCCCAGTATTCCCATTGAGAGATAAAAAGCAGCCACTTGAAGTGTCTCATTCCATCCCTCTCAAATCATCCCTCCCTTCCCTCAATAGGCTATCCAACCCCGTGATGAACTCTGACTGATAAATATTTAAGATGCACCATGATTAAAGTGCAGCTTCACCTTGACAGAGAAATCCATTGACGGAGACAGAATCAATCCCATTGATTCCAATGATAGGGGCTGAAAAGGACAGATAGCTATGTGTAGGAAGTGAAGGAGCGAACGACTGAGGGAGGGGGGAGAGGGAGGAGGGAGAGAGCGGAGAAGGGAGGAATGGAAGGAGGGAACGACTGAGGGAGGGGGGAGAGGGAGGAGGGAGAGAAGGGAGGAATGGAAGGAGGGAGCGAGCGAGAGGCGGAAGATGGGGGAGGAAGGGGAAGTAAAGGAAAAAGGGGGAAGTTTTGGCTCGCTAGTCGAGCTCCTGTGGCTGGATGAAAAATGCATGTGACAACAGTCAACAACACAATTATTTGCATGGCTCAGAGAGTAGGAACCAAAGCACTGATAAACATTGAGCCCCACCCCCCGGCCCAACAACAACCCACATACAGCTCAGTAGATATGGAAAGAAGAGAGAGAATGAGGAAGGGAGGGGGGAAGAGGAGACAGAGGATGGTGTGTGGGTTGGGGAGGCGTGTGTGGGTGTGTGTTCATGTCTGTGTGTGCTAGTTAAATGCTATTGCTTCAAATCCTATTATAACAATTGGATGACTGGGTGTTCCAGTAAGCATCAATGTGTTTCCTTCATTAGCCGACTTTATTGGGAAAAATTCATCGGTAACTCTGCCAAGCCTACAAGCAAGAAACTGACGATACAACAATGCAACAAATACATTGATCATCTCAGCAAGGTTTTAGCTGTGGTCGTGGAGCTGGGGGGAAGTGCATGTAAAATGTAGCTGAGATGTCGTTGAAATAAACATCTGCATTTTGAAAATCTTTTTTAGCAATATTTTATTAATGAAAGCAGAAAGATGTTGTTGAACAGATACTGTGTAAAACTTTCGAGTACTTAAGCATGGAATACATTGCAAGTAGGCGGGATTTTCACACCTACAGTAGCCGGGCTATAAAACTAATTGTTGGATAACAGATCGGCTCTCGGAACACATTAACACGCGTTACTGTGTGTGTCGATATTATGCGTCGATTCTCTCTCTGTGTATGAGTATGTCTGACTATATAGAGAAGAACGCTCAATGAAATATGTTTTAATCCAGGGCTGTCGGAGTGTAACAATAAAAGTCAGGTCCGCTCGGCTCTCTCGAGGGTTTGATTGCTGGCCTTTAATTAGCCCTGAGATAAGCACCAGAGATACCTGTCATGTTGCAATCTAACCCTAACCTTAACCCTTTAATTATCCCTGAGATAAGCACCAGAGATACCTGTCATGTTGCAATCTAACCCTAACCTTAACCCTTTAATTATCCCTGAGAGAAGCCTCAGAGATACCTGTCATGTTGCAATCTAACCCTAACCCTTTAATTAGCCCTGAGAGAAGCCTCAGAGATGCCTGTCATGTTGCAATCTCTTCTAGGACACCTCTATGCCTCATGAAAAGCCAATTCATTCATTGCGGTGTGTCTGTCTCTCCCACCCACTACACTAAAGCCTACCTCATCTTACTCCAATCTTCCACTCTATTAATCCCTTAGCCTACAATATCTGCGCCCCCCCCGGAAATCTAATTAACATACTAAAAAAAATCCCAGTCTTTTTTTTGTTGCATGGGCTGCGTCTCAATCCACCACATCTGCCAATATCGCCCTTCCGCATCTGCGGTGAAAGGTGGCAGAGCTAGAGCGGAGTTTGTCAGACCATGAGTGAAACGGTCGTCTCACAAAAACATATTTAGCATCCAGACTGTTTTGATGAGACTCCCACGAACATGATGGCGTTCTCCATTTCCCTCTAGGACGCCCACAAGCCTCACAAGACTATTCCGAAGTGAATAAGTTTAATAACTCTCTGATATAGGACAGACACTTCAGAACAAACTTCCTTTAGATTTTGTGTTGGACTATCTGTTGTTCCATGTAGTGCATCTGTTATTCAATAGGTTTCTACTGGCTTATAGCAGTAATGCCAAATTCATGTTTCATCCAATATTTTTTGATACCTTAAGGGGTCTTAAAATTCCAAATCAAATAGCTAAATGATCAAATTAAATCAAACTTTATTTGTCGCCCATTTGTCACATGCGCCGAATACAACAGGTGTAGGCCTTACCGTGAAATGCTTACTGACAAGCCCTGAACCAACAATGCAGTTCAAGAAGAGTTGCCTAGACAGGCCTTAGCAACCATAACACCCAAGTCTGACATCATCACCGTGGCAATGCCTAATGCAGTGCCAGGCACCGTCCACACTCTGACCAAACCAATCGCAGGGGCCAAAAGCGAAGGATAAGAAAAAGACGAGGAACAAAACATTGTTCTAACCGTGTCCATCCGTGACTGATATAGTTGGCTTGAGGACCAGAAGAGGGCTTAATAGTTTTGCTTAATTTAGTTACACATCATTGTCGCGAGAGTAAAAAAAAAAAAAACATCTTGGCCGTATGTTAAGATTCCTAGCAGGCAGATTAGCTAACCTTTTACTAGCAGGGCTGAAACGTCAGCGGTCGTTTAATTGCTTTGTTAGAAGAAAATAAATTAAATATCTTTAAAAGGTCAAGACTTGATATTTCCAATTATGAAGCACTTCTAATCAGCTGTGGGAGATAGAACAGCTATGGCATTGGCCCGGAGGTGGGTGTGGCCCTTCACAGAGCTGTGTCCTGCCAATGCATCTTAATCAGAGCACACTATCATACACACACATTCCCATACACACAAGGATGCAGAAGCGCACATGGCGCGCACACACACACACACACACACACACACACAGTCTTGTATAACTAACCTTGTGGGGACACAATTCTGTCACACCCTGATCTGTTTCCCCTGTCTTTGTGCTTGTCTCCACCCCCCTCCAGGTGTTGCTCATCTTCCCCAGTGTATTTATACCTGTGTTCTCTGTTTGTCTGTTGACAGTTCATTTTGTTCGTCAAGCCCACCAGAGGTGTTACCCTTGCTCTTGTCTGTTTCTAGTTCCTGTTTTCTAGTTTTCCCGGTTTTGACCCTGAACCTGCCTGCCATTTCTGTATGTTGTCACACCACCCTGGATTATTGACCTCTGTCTGCCGGTCGGTTGTGACACAGCCTGGGATCGAACCCCAGGCTGTAGTGACGCTGCAACACTGCGATGGAGTGCCTTAAACTGCTGCGCAACTCGGGACGCCATAAGATACATTTCTGTTGACTTATGGAAAGGCCTAACCAACACATAGAAACCTATTTGTTAAACAGAAGAGCTACTTGGCTGAAAAACATGAACGTTTTGTCACTCGGGTCCAATCGGTTCTGGCCTATAGTCAGACTCATTAGGGTACGGGTTGGGTCTAGGTCTGGTTGTCGTTGGGTCCATTCGGGTTAGGGTCAGATTGTTCTCTGGTCCGTTCAGAACAGATTCATCTTATTAGCGTAAAATAAATATGCTATAGGTTATGCAGAGCCGTGGTTGGTTCCACTTGGGTCCACTCGGGTTTATCAGTTGTAGTTACAGTACATAGAATTTTGGACCCACTTGTGTCCTGGGTCAGATATCCGGGTTCGGGTGGACCTGTGAAGACCTCTAGTACAGACAACAGCTGCCGTATCAACGAGGAGTCGCTGTTCAATGACTCCAGGGTCGTTGGTTAATGTAATAGCTACGTCGTCTCATACAAGTAACACTCTTCAATAAATCCAGGATTTTTCTCCTCTCCCCTTCTCGTCTTAGCTTGCATCATCAAAGCCCCACAGTGATGAGTGGTTGAAAATGAATGATAAGACGCAAGGGCTGTACCTTTCAGGGGATCTTCAAGTATCCTCGTTTGGCCTCTCGTTGGAAGAAAGACCTTAAGAACTTGTTGAGCTATAACTCAGAAATAGCACTTTGCTGTTAGCGGTAATATGGAGAAAGTACCGGACCACACTACATTCTAATCAAGGTAGATCAGCATCCGTTAGTAGCTGCTAGCTCAGATGACAAGCTACGACAGCACATACACTGACTATTATGTACATACTGTAGTTCATTGGGACCAAACATAACCGCTAATTGGCTAGGCTATTTTATTTCCAGCGTGACATTTTTCTGTACACAGTAGAAGTATGATTTCTCATTAAAAATGAATAAAAAGTCATTCGTAAATCAAACTGCACACTATGGGCAAAGGATATTGTAATTTCCTTATGTCTGGCCATAATAGGAAAGTAACCTTAATTAAAAGAGAGAATGTGCCCAGACAATGTCTTGAAGAAAAAGTCAATTGGATATAATTCTTTAGTTTCAGACGTGGTGCAATTTATAAATTGCCTCTCTTAACTCCATCTGTAATGCTTTTGCTGTTTTAATATAGTTCAGTTCACTCAATACCAGCAGTCTTCAAGTATAGCTATAGCTTTAACTGCAAGGTAACTGTAAAGGAACACTGTAAAGGAACACTAGAAAGGAACACTGTAGAGTATGTCATCGAAGAACATTGGAATAATCATTGGAGAACCGATGTACAACAAATTACGGATAAAGGCACACATGTCAATTGTGAGAACTTCAGTGCAAGTCCTGCACTCATGACCTAACATATGTTTGGAAGCACCAGGGCTCAATTAGTACTTAAAATGACTTTTATACAAATCCATCAACCAATACGGCCTTTGCCCTCTAATTGTCTGCTAAGCTACAACGAGGGATAAAATCCTTCGGAGATAAAAGGGGAAGCCATTAAGCTTTACACCGCTTCCACCAATCATCATTAAGCTTCCAACACTTCCACCAATCACTATCAGTTAAATCTTGCACAGCACCAGACAAGTAAGGCTCATCATAGAGCAACGAAAGACAAGCTAGGCGAGATAGCGTTAAGGCTAATGATGACGTTCGTCCCGCGTCAGGCCCATCCAGAATGAAGTGAAACACATGGGTTATAAAGAGGCTAAGGAGGCCTAAAGCGGTGTCATGGGAACACTACTGATCTGATGAACAGGCTAATTATGCAGGTTAAAAGCCTTCTATCTTAGGACCATGGAGGACGGTGGCCCGGATGTTTCCCACAAATTTATTCAAACAGATTTTTTTTCCATCAAGATTCTTATTATTTCCCAGTGTTGACTTTGCGTTGACGGCTTGGAGGAGACGATGGATGCTTGAATGGCTTTCTTTCCAAGCGAATGCGCTTCCTCAGAAATGCTTAGAATCTGCAGAATGTTTGTAAATGGCCTCCAATTCATCGCTATGGGGCACTTTATCACTCTGGCAACTGGACTGTATATGCACAGCAGATTTTCATAAAGCAATCTTTTGGGAATAATATAGAAGTGAGAATCTCTTTATAGATCAAGAATCTCATGTGACGGTTTAATGACTGTTTTCATAATGTCACACAGAGATAATCGACTTCCCACAATGCAACAGTCCCATTGGAAGATGGTTCTCTCTCTCTCTAAGGAACTGTATCATTTCAATCTACCGGCTCCCGAACTCCCATCACCCATATTGGATTAACAACGTTGATTTACGATGCTGTCACATCCCACACAAAGAGAAGTGTGTGTGTGTGTGTGTGTGTGTGTGTGTGTGTGTGTGTGTGTGTGTGTGTGTGTGTGTGTTGCCGTGATTTACAACGTGCATCTCAATATATCACGCATGTTTGGACCGTTACTTTAATGACTGCTTATTGTCTTTAATTGCCCTCAATTGAACCTGCTCGTCTCAAACTGAATCACATATGGGGCATTGGGATTTCCCAAACAAGGAAAGCCTGCACAAGAAGCATAATTAGTCTAAAACAAAGGATCAATCATCAACTACTGTCTGTGTGGAATTTCTCCTAATGAAAGAGAATGTGTTAAGTTTTCATTTAAGATTATTAAACAACGAATCAGAGAACAAATCAGAAAAGAATTGCGTTGAATCAGATACAACTTTCTGAAAATAAAATCAACTCAATGTTGTGTTCTTTAATAACTGCCTTAATGTTCTCTACGGTCTAGATAGGAGTTCATTAAAAGCTAGGTGGAGGACAGGGGGGTTTTCACCCATTCAAAGGCAGGACTTCAGAAGCAGTGTGGTTGGTATCAAAACCATGGGGGTCTTTTTGTCTGAATGAAAAGGTTTTTCACACAGATATAGCTGACAAGACCCTATCACAGTGGTTAATATGACATCCACTTGTCATCACAAACTAGCCCGTGCAATGGCTTCAAAGACAAGTCCACCCGGACACAAATCTTTAAGCCACAAACTCACAACGAGGACCTTGATCTTGAGATTGTGCCACTATTCCATCACAGACGCACCGCGAAACAAGAGCAGCATCGCTGGTTCTATTTGACAGCTACTACATAAACTGAAGAAACCCAGAGAAAATGCCTGCCAAAGAGCCCATCATCTCAATTATAATGAGGCTGTATACGCTCCATTACCATCACATGCTTAGTGAACCTTACAGGAAATCATCCAGAGGGGGTCACGTCATATTCCGTCACATAACATTCCAGATACCACGCCTTGTTGCTACTTCTCCGTGTTGCAGGTGGCCTAGCGGTTGCTCCCGTAAGTCGCTCTGGATAAGAGCGTCTGCCAAATGACTACAATGTAAATGTACCCATCGGAGAGGCACTACTGAACTACTTAACAGCTATGGAGTTCATTCCTGCTTGTTGCAGACACACACACAGTTTGCCTTGTTTCAGCTGAAGGGAGAGGCTCACCCCGATATGTCATTTCTGGTTCTGATGAGGCTTTGATCACTCGGTCTCACACAGCAGCCCAGTCTCTCACACACACACGCACACAATGATTCCTGACAGACAGCAGAGCTCCCTTCACAGCAGGAAGGGTTGGAGTTGGGATGAGGACAAACCCCGGGGCAGAAACCGCTTCTTTAAGGTTGGTTACAGCCAGAGAAATGTTCCACCACAACATCATACCAGTCATCCGACAGATTCCCATTCAGAGCGACACACAGAAGCATCCATGGTCAATGCCCTGCTCAAGGGCATGTTGACCGATCTACCACCAGGCCAAAAAACGTGAACCCGAACCCTCCAAGATCCCCCCTCAGTTCCCCAATAGCTGTCCCTCAACCATTCGAGACCCCTCCCACAGTCCCCCGGGAAGAAAAAAAAATATATATAATTAATTCCATTCCCCACCCCGTAGAACCACCCAACGCACCAACAACCAAGAGAATGAACTAAAGAGACAAAAGGAAAAGACAGAAGAAAACAGCAAACAACAATGCAAAAAACATATATTTTTTTTATAATAAATGTAAAACAAAGGACATCAAGGACAACTAAAATCATAACAGCAATGCCAACTGTATATGTTTGTGTGCATGTGTGGCACTATTACATGTATGTGTGTGTTCTTGTATGTGTTTATTTGAATGAGAGTGTGTGTATATGCATGTGTACAAACACCTGCACGGCATCAGCCTCAGGCAAACCGGCATTAGTTTTAAAAACACTGTCCCTCAGTGTCATTCAAATGTATTTTTATTATGTTTTATTTTGACTTTTTATCTTTGACCATCATTCTATCTCCCGCCCAGCAACTCCACTCCCACTTGTCTCCAATTCCACATCCCAACCCTCAGCTTCCCTCAGCCCATCCCATCTATCTCTGCTGGCCACCCACTTCGGGTTTCTACGCAACACATATCTTTCAACTATGCTCTGATGTTTAACGTACAATTTCAATCTATCTAATCGAATAGAATCCACAGATTGTGAGTTGAAGATAAAAACTTTTACTAAGAGTATTAGTATATTAGAAATTGACTCTCCAGATCTCCTAAGAGTACTATTTCTAGGGTCAATTTTAGATCAATGCTATGCATTTTCAGCCATTCCTGAACCTGAGACCAGAAACAGGCTGCCTGAGGGCAATACCAAAATAAATGGTCTATTGATTCTGTATCCTCACAACAAAATCTGCAGAGCTGCAATGATTTTATGCCCCAAATATTCAACATTTTGTTGGTGGCAAGAATTCTATATAATCATTTTAGATGAAAAGCACGAAGTCTTGAGTCTTGCGTTGTTTTATATATCAACTCATACACCCTGTACCATGGAATCGGTAAATCAAAAATCTCTTCCCAACTATTTTGCAATCTGTTTGGCACAGTTGTCAACATCCTGGTCCTCAAATGAAACTGGTATACTTTCCTATTTATGGTATTTTTATTCCTCCGCCAGTTTTGATCCTTTATATTGGGCAGACAGACCAGTTTCCTACCTCCTCCCGTTGCCACCCGCCTCCTCCATTTTTGGGGCAATGCTGTAATCAATTGGTTGTACTCTTGGATTGAGCAGACCTTTCCGTACAATTCTGATAACTCCATGAAGGACATAACTCTACCATTCCAATTTACAATATCATTTAAGAACAAAATACCCTTTTCAAACATCTTTCCCATAAATACAGGTATTTTATCAACCAGCACATTTGAGTTCAGCCATAATATTTGTTGTAATATTTGTTCTATCTTTTCAGGGGGATGAAATTGAAACTGTAGCCAGCTCTGCAATGCTTGTTTGAAAAAGAGAGACCACAACAACTGTTCTTAACAACTGTTCTTAAACTATGAACAATGTACCTGGGAATGAAGGAAGTCTTTTTTGTTGTTGTTCTGATGCTAATTTCGTACTGCTGTATTATTCTAGTGATTGACAAAAAGAAGCATTTGACCTGATAACTATATGAAGTTACAGCAAGTATTTAGTCACATGCACATTTTACTGGCGAGAATCAGTAATGAGGAAAAATGCAAAAAATATTATTATTAATATTTTATGCACACAGATACTTCAAGGAAGCCCAAAATCTCATTACAGTAACTTGCCTCATAGGGTCCTTGACCCGATGTATCCTCTGTAGCTCACTACCCACCACCCGCAAGGCTGAAGGGTAGATGCTGTGCATGACTGACACCACCGTTCCCCACCATTTGGAGCTAGATTTCCCTTCGCTTTCATAAGATCAAACAGATCTCCACAAGCACCAGCTTCCACAGGCAGAGCCACTATGAGGTCACGGTTGCCAACAGAACTGGCAGAATTCCTCGTCGACTCCTTTCTTGATCTGTAGTGGAGACACATTCTGAAGATGGGGTACGAAAAATCTAGTGCTTGACGATTGTAGTGTGGGCTTTCGCTGCGATACTTCAGGCACCAAATTATTACACAAGTACCGCCATTTTAATTCTATAGATTACATTCTCTCTGCTAAATGGCAATGAGAAGTGCAAACACAACCAAATAGTTCATAATACTCATAGTACAATCCTTTTAGAGGGACTGGAAAAAGAAATAGTGCATACTGTAACAGATGAAACAGATTGCTCATGAGCAGACGTTTAAATAATAACCACTGTACTTCTAACTTATCGGCCTCATTGACTCAAACAATGTCACCTAATTCATGTAATTACTTCCGCACATAAAAGCCAAAGGAGACTCCTGTTAATTGAATAATAACGACTCGTGCGGTTTGTTTTGGCACCGTTAACCTCCGCAACCTGAGTTAATGAGAGCAGTGGGTCATGGGACGGCGGCGTGCAACGCGATCAGCGAGTCAATCTACTACTTCCTGCTTCGATAGCTCCAGGGACGCTGTAAACTCCGACCGACACGCCACCTCTACCAGCAGCCGTCAGCAGCCTCAACCTCCATTATTGATGCTACACTTAGGGCTACTGACTGTCCAAGAGAATAATTCACAATGTTTCTCAGTTTATCTCAACTTTCATTTCCGTGCCGTGCCGTCTCCGTTGTCAAGGGGTGTTTTTTTTATCATGGAGCACAGGGTCAAATGTGATCATCAATAATTACGACTGACACGTGTACAAAAAACAACAGCATATTGTAAAGGAAGAGCGTTCAGGCATAGGTAGTGTACACAGGGGCACGTCAGCAGGGTTATAAAGGGGAAAGCATGTTCTCGACAGAGCATCACTGCAACAACATACACACTAGAGAGAAGTTGATCATTTCGTCTTTTTCAGACTCCAAAAAAACTGCTTTGCTCAGAGACGTTTCCAACCGCTGGTTCCTCTCTTGATCCCCGATCGCGTTTTGAGCTCTGTTGTAATTGACTCTCGGCGGGTGGTTGGTTTCGACACAACATCTTAAAGGTTTGTGTGTCTCTGTGTGTGTGCATGCCTGCCAGAGATATCATGTGTGTGGAGTGGGATTCAGGTGTCTCACCACCACGTTGCCTCACACCTGAAAAGCAAGCGGAAAGGAGGAGGGAGAGAAGCGATTCCTCGAGGCAGTGGATCATCTCAGAGGACCCCTGGGCCCAAAGGGAGAATAGGTATATAATCATCCTAATACCTTCTGGCTCTATTCCTGTTATCCGCGTACAGGCAGTAGACCCAGTGCTCCACATGTCACATGATGCAATGTTATACATCAGTGCATTTCACACTTGTTGATAATGTTGTCATTCCAAAGGTGTGTCCAGTACATGGAGGTTGATACATCTAAACCAGAGATGCCACACACACACATCTCTCTGTCATTAGTAAAGCCCTATATGAAGACAGGGAGAAAAGCCCTATATGAAGACAGGGAGTAAAGCCCTATATGAAGACAGGGAGTAAAGCCCTATATGAAGACAGGGAGTAAAGCCCTATATGAAGACAGGGATCTAACACATGTCTCTCTGTCGTTAGTAAAGCACTATACCTGAAGACAGGGATCTAACACATGTCTCTCTGTCATTAGTAAAGCCCTATACCTGAAGACAGGGATCTAACACATGTCTCTCTGTCATTAGTAAAGCCCTATACCTGAAGACAGGGATCTAACACATGTCTCTCTGTCGTTAGTAAAGCACTATACCTGAAGACAGGGATCTAACACATGTCTCTCTGTCATTAGTAAAGCCCTATACCTGAAGACAGGGATCTAACACACGTCTCTCTGTCATTAGTAAAGCCCTATACCTGAAGACAGGGATCTAACACATGTCTCTCTGTCATTAGTAAAGCCCTATACCTGAAGACAGGGATCTAACACACGTCTCTCTGTCATTAGTAAAGCCCTATACCTGAAGACAGGGATCTAACACATGTCTCTCTGTCATTAGTAAAGCCCTATACCTGAAGACAGGGATCTAACACATGTCTCTCTGTCATTAGTAAAGCCCTATACCTGAAGACAGGGATCTAACACATGTCTCTCTGTCATTAGTAAAGCCCTATACCTGAAGACAGGGATCTAACACATGTCTCTCTGTCATTAGTAAAGCCCTATACCTGAAGACAGGGATCTAACACATGTCTCTCTGTCATTAGTAAAGCCCTATACCTGAAGACAGGGATCTAACACATGTCTCTCTGTCATTAGTAAAGCCCTATACCTGAAGACAGGGATCTAACACATGTCTCTCTGTCATTAGTAAAGCCCTATACCTGAAGACAGGGATCTAACACATGTCTCTCTGTCATTAGTAAAGCCCTATACCTGAAGACAGGGATCTAACACATGTCTCTCTGTCATTAGTAAAGCCCTATACCTGTGGGATCTAACTCACTAAGTGAGGAGGGTTGAACTCATTTAGAATGGCTGGCTGTACAAAAACACGGTTAAAAAATCTGTATAATTACCAAACGTGTGTGTGTGTGTGTGTGTGTGTGTGTGTGTGAGTGCGTGTGTAGAATCCCTAATCAGTAGACACTGTGGGGGTTCAGGAGCCTGAGTGTAGTCCCACTGTTTCTACTGCAGCAAACTGTTACCGCAGGGCAAACATACACCTACACTAACATCTCACTCTGCTAATTGAAATCAACAGCCATTATAGTAAAGTTAACTGACGCCAATGCACTGTATGGAGAGAGACCATCATAGCACAGTAATAACCTTCAAATGTTCCTTACATGGTAAACACAGGCCATTTCCTGTTACTTTAAGTGACACACTGTATAGATGGAACGGAAGTCATAGTTACCTTTGAATGTACTTGGGACATATACGACTTACTAAAAAGTATGTGATTGGCGTCTATGTGTGGTAGATATTTTCTCTGTTGGAAGTTTAGTTGCCAGCTAAATGAACAGCAATCATTAACCAACTCAGAGGGCATTTTATTGAAAGGCTTCAATGCATGGCCACAAGATCTAGATATAAAAAGGTGGTTGACTGAAGGAGGTTTGTTGACTGAATTGTTCACCCTCCAACAGATATGGCGTCTCCTTCAAGCGACCACAACATTCTCGCTCCAATGTCCAGAATACAAAAAATCCTCAAAGTGTCTGTACTGCAGAGCCACCTTCAGAGGAAACCTTCATCCCTGATCAACCGCCAGCCACAGCACACCTTCCTCCCTTGTTTGACAGCAAATCTCTCCACTGAGCCACGTGGCACAATCTGTGTTCTCTCCGCTGTTGATCATTTCCCATTCCAAAGCCCAGTGTCCTCCCTCTTTATCCGCCACCTGCCCACCTCTCACTCTCCCTCCTTCACTGTCTCTCGGTCTCTCCCCTCCCTCTCTCCCTCCTTCCCTTTCGCAGCTCCATTATTCAACAGGACTTCCATGGAGGACTTTGTTTTGGGAGAGAGAGAGCGAGAGAGCGAGAGAGAGAGAGCGAGAGAGACAGCAGCAGCCTCGGCTTCTGTATATTCAAATCGTAAAGATACACAGGTTACATCCCAAAAAGCACCCTCTTCTCTATATAGTACACTACTTTTGACCAGAGCCCTATGGACCCTGGTCAAAAGTAGTGCACTGTGAAGGGAATAGGGTGCCGTTTGGGACGCAGAACAGGGTCATAACACATCATGGATAAGGGAAGAGGCAGCCATCATCTCATGATCTGCATATGTCAGAAATATGGTAACACACACACTCACACAAACACACACACACACACGTAAACACATACAGGCATAAATATGAATGCAAACTCACTCACTCACTGGCTTTACTTCACAATTTTATGAGTTATGCCAGCATATAATTTACAGCAAAATAGCACCCGTGTATCATTTAACAGACCTACCATTCATCTCATACAGTAGCAGATATATCTCAATGATGTGAAATCTATCTTTGTAATTCAGAAACAAACGTGCATATGTGTCATTTATACTGTAGTAAACATCATACTGTGATGAATATGGAATGATGTCTTCATGTTATGTTAACAGGCATATGATTGACAAGCATGCACTCTATTACAGCACTGCACAGTAAATGCATGCTGTGTTTAAGATGCTTAGAGGAGACTGTAAAGTCATTGATATGATTCAGTCAAAGTGTGGTTCATTCATTTATTCAACTCATGGCAAAATGAAAACAAGTAGCTGTTCTCACTGAGGACCTACCACGAGTCACATGTTACTGCTGATAGAACACAAAGTAGACGAAGGCTGACCCCATTCTGGGATAATAACATGGATCAGAAATAGTTCATGTATTGGCCGCTTTGCCTAAACACAGTTTGGAGTAGTCATGTAACCAACACTATTTAATAGCGCTTGTTGTGAAGGGACATGTCACCTCCACAGGACTCCAATTACCCTGGGCCACGCCCCTTCCCTCACTCCTCTGTTTCCCACATAAGCAACATGCTTCTTCCTACATGGTTCATGCTTAGTGCTCCCGAGTGGCGCAGCGGTCTAAGGCACTGCATCTCAGTGCAAGAGGCGTCACTACAGTCCCTGGTTCAAATCCAGGCTGAATCACATCCGGCCGTGATTGGGAGTCCCATAGGCCGTCATTGTAAATAAGAATTTGTTCTTAACTGACTTGCCTAGTTAAATAAAGGATTAAAAAATGTAGCGGACATTTTCCTTCCTTCATTTGTGTGTGATATGAGAAAGAAGGGTTGTTGTGTTGTTGAAAATAAGTAAATACTGTCTAGGATGCTGCCTTTAACCTCCCTGTTATATCTCTTTCTGTATCCATGTCCTCAGTTTGACAATCCCCCCTTGGTTATGTTTAGTCCTGGCAGCCTCCTTAGTTTGTAGTTATTTGTTTAGCCCATTTCCTGTAATAGCCACCTGGCACAACTTTGTGACGTGTTGGCCTTTATGTTCTGTGTCCCTGATGAATACCCCATCCAACCCACGTCCAATCGTATCTCCAAGGCTTTACAAGCCACACCCTAACGTCCCATCCTTAAATCATCCTCAACCTTATCATCCATTCATCATTCATCCTGCAATATCCGTTCACGACTCAAACTGCAACAATAAGGTGTCACCAGCCCATTCAACGGCAATCATCCTCTGTGTGTTTTAATGGACACACCACCAGGACAGACTCAACTCAAACCAGCAACCCTTACATCTAGATACAGTCCTTTCACCACCTCAACTCTGAGCAGTTTTTACAGCACTACTTCAAATGTTATTTGTCACATGTGCTGAATACAACAGGTGTAGTAGACCTTACAGTCAAATGCTTACTTACAAGCCCTTAACCAACAATGCAGTTAAGAAAAAATAAGTGTTCAAAAGTTTTTGTAAAAAAAAACTCTTAAACGGCTAGTTGACCATAAGGTTATATGACTACCTTACGAACACAACTCAAACCATTATCCCAGAGACTGTTACTCTGTTTCTGATAAGGCAATTTATATGCTTAAAGGTAATGATTAAAGAATTCCACCCTGAAACGTAACTATTAGTGATTATTAGTTTATGTAGCATATATAATGAATAATTAAAGTACTAAATGTAAGTCCAATAAGGTTTGGTAGAGACATGTGAGGGAGAGAAATGTGTGTGTGTGTGATGTGTATGACCTGACCTGGCTAGAACTCTGAGAAACTTACGATAGGACAGGGTTCAAGGTTCCTCTAATCTCGGGTGGATGGAACTGCCAGTTTGGTAATGATGAACAGTGGTGAGAACCATGGGGAAGGATACATTCTACCTACTGTTCGTGTGTATGTATGTGCGTAGGCTATCTACTGTTTGTGTGGAGGTATGTGCGTAAGTAGGGAGTGAGTTATAAAATGGCATGTCTTTGTATTGTGGACTTGTACGAACCTTTTTAATAAGCTGAGTCTTTGCCTAATTATTATTAAACTCAGGGTCTTACAAACCCCGGGAATTAGTCAAAGCTTAAATAAGTGTTAGTTATTACCATTGGGATTGAAAATTCTCGTAACAGTTTCTTCCCCTGCTTTGTCAGACAAAATCTTCCCCTCTCAAACTGAATCTGCCTCACCAATAGAAAGCCAATGTCTCTACGGTATTTGTCTATAAAGCTGTTAGATGTAACAGCATCTGTTTCCAAAGCAGTATAGAGGCTGACACACAGACAGGTGGACATTTCATCACACTCAAATTGAACAACAGAAAAAACGTATAACTGTCAAACAACACATGGAGTGAAGGGAACTAGGAACACAAAGAAGGAGAGTATGCATGGCTCTACCTTTAGGGAAGTGCATCTACTGCTTCTACAGCAAATAGCAGACGCTTATCATAAGAACCGGAATGATTTCTTTAGATAATGCAGCAAATTCTGACTCAGCATGAAACCATATAAGACTATCTGAAATTGGCTCCCAAACAAACACTGTAAGATCCTGCAGAGATTCCCTCCAGAGTGGTCCAAGTCTACACTCTGCAAGGTGAGGTACACACACACACACACACACACACACCTTCTCACCCTAAACACCCTCTCCTTACCTCCATCTCTCTCTTCCTCCATCTCTCCTTCCCTATATTTCTCTCTCTCCATCCCACCATCTCTCCTTCCCGCCATCTCTCCTTCCACCATCTCTCAATCTCCCCTTCCCTCCATCCATCTCTCTCTTCCTCCAACTCTCCCTCCATCTCTCGCTCTCTCCATCTCTGCCCCTCTCTGATTGAGCGCTGCTGGATTCATTAGATGTTATCAGGGCTCAGACTGAGTCAATACTGAGATTGGAGGCAGGAGGCGGGAGGCAGGAGGCAGGCTTGTGAGGCTGATTGGGCCAGAAAGAGACAGGCTGGAGAGAGACTGGTTTAGCTGCACCCCCACACACACACGTTTAGTTTTACCACCCCAGGGCCTGGGGCAGAGGGTGAGAAGGGAGGGGAGGGCAGGGAGATTGTTCTAGATTGACTTAGATATTGGATGTCTATCCATGGCCTAGGGATGTCAGGAAATGCCTTCAAAACCAGCCACTAGGGGCATAAGTGAGCAGTATTAGCATCAAGTAGGCTACAGTGTTGTGGACAGGGGTGGTGGTGTTTGATCCCAGTCGTCGACACTGGTTTGAACTCTATCCCAAACTTTAACCCTTACTTTAACCATTCGGAATGAGTGCCTGAACTGAACTGACGTTTGGAGAAATGGAACGACACAGAGCAGCAGGAGCAACAACAACACTGAGATATGACGTTTGAAGCATCTTTTAAATTTGACGTTTGGGGAACGTGGATGAACGTCTAGTTCTGCAGTGAGACTGTGAGAGCTTTTTGAGGAGGGACCAGCGTATCATGGGCAAAGGGGACCAGTTATTACAACACCATGACAGAGACGAGAGATAAATGACAGGTGGTGATTGGCTAACCCATCTGTCAGTCAAAAGAGAGACTGGTGTAGTTGCAGGGAGAGGACAGAGGAGAGTAGGGAGAGGAGAGTAGGGAGAGGACAGAGGAGAGTAGGGAGAGGAGAGAGGAGAGTAGGGAGAGGAGAGTAGGGAGAGGACAGAGGAGAGTAGGGAGAGGAGAGAGGAGAGTAGGGAGAGGACAGAGGAGAGTAGGGAGAAGAGAGTAGGGAGAGGGCAGAGGAGAGTAGGGAGAGGAGAGGAATCAGTGGATCAAGGGCAAAGGGAATAGTAACCAGGACCAAGGGTTATCACAACAGCATGTCAGGGATTGAACCCTCTCAATGAGAGGTGGTGATGTGGGCCATAAGGGTCTAATGTAGAGATGGAGAGTGGTCTGGATGGGTGATGCAAAGGTGGAGGTAGTGGTTATGAACCGAGTTGGGCATTTAAGTGTCGTATTGTGCAAATTTATGCTCACAAAGGACACTGATAGACAAAGGCACACACACACACACACACACACACACACACACACACACACACACACACACACACACACAGATCATGCCCTATTTATGGGCTATAACAGACAGGCAGGGTGCTCCTCAAAGCTCCTTCCATTGCCTTTGAAGAGGATTGATTCCCAGTCAGACATTTTTATTCGTCTTACACAGACGGGGCTTTGCTCCCTGTGCAAATGAATTTAGAATAGAAACATGTACGCCACCTTTGTGGCCTCAACAAGCTATCCTATTCTATGATCCAATAACTCAAAAAGACTGAGCTGAAAATGTTGTAAGGGGGCTATATAACCTGAAATGAATTTAATGAAGACAATGGTTTGGCCCATTTATCATTTAAATTAAAAAAAGTTACCATCCCATCCAATGCTTCAGGTTTTATTCTGTAGGTAGGCTTATTGATTCCCTATCGCCTCTGGCACATTACTCTGAATCATTTCACTCCAGGATTTAGTACATGTTAGGCTGTAGCTCAAGTAAATGTTATTTAATCAATAGCGAAATATAGTGGGTCATGAAAATCTTAACGTCCCCACATACATTTTACCCTAAATCATTACTCCATTTGCTGTGTTCACCAATATTTTCTTCCGATAGGGAGACTGCTCTTTCCCAAGTATGTGAATCAAGTGTGTGTGTGTGTGTGTGTTTGCCAGCTTTAGGAAGTCTGTGTCTGCATATACTGTAAGTGTGTATGTGTGTAAGCCTCTCATACCTTTCACACAGTTGCTGTGTGTCCCAGAGCCTCTGCACACACACGTGGGGTGTGAGTGGCCTGATAAGGCAGTGAGTGATTGAGCGGCAGCCTTGGATCCTGTACTTCCAGAGAGAGAAAGTGACTGAAAGACAGACAGAGATAAAAGAGAGAGAGAGAGACGGAGAGAGAGCGAGAGAGAGAGAGAGGTAGAGAGAAAAGCGCGCCAGAGAGAGCCAGTGCCGGTGGCGCGGTGCCTTCCCCAGGAGACAGCCCATATGATTGATGGCTAACCGGGGCTATTTAAGGAATGGGATTTCTACCTGACAATCAATCACTTAGCTAGCTCACTGCCTGACCACCACCGCCAACGACACTACTGCTACTTAGAGGGATTTTTGGGGGCAAGGAGAGGGGGGAGGAGGGGGAAGTCACCCTCAGGTAATGGTACAGTACTGGCGGCGGAAAGCCAAGCTCCTATAATGACCTTCCCTGTAGATACGCTTGATACACACACACACACACGATATCTATTGCATATATGTGTGCACTATATATTCCTGAGGGAATAGAGAAGGAGAGGGTCACAGGGCTGATTTAAACATGACATCCAATAACAATGAGGTAGCCGCCAGAGAGAGCAGAGAGTCTATAGATGCATTTTGATTGGCTGTTGTCAGTCACCGCCACGGCAAAGTCTGTCTGCTGTTCCATAGAGGCAATAACGTCCACATACACACACACGACGACAGGCTGCACGCTGGCAGCAATCTCACCTGACATTATCCCCCATGCGCAGGAAGGGGCCAAACTGCCCCCATTCTGAACCAGCTGATGATATTATCCTCCTCTTTTTTTCTCTCCTGGACAATAACGGCAGCGGGAGCTAAAGCACTAGGGGCCATTTTGGCATTTGTGCGTATGTGTGTGCGTGCGTCTCGTAGCTAACCAGGTTCCAAAACAGCACAGCTTGTTTTTCCTTCGTCTTAAAAAGGCCGCAATTAGTTTGCCCGAGAATTGCTTTTGAAACATTGTAATCGTATTAAAGCAATTTAGAGACGCGGCCTCGCCAACGCGTGGAGACCCTAAATTACAGATGACATTTTGCATGTAACTGGATTTTGTGTCGTCGGTCTTGTTTGGCGACTTGGGGAGCAGGGAATTAGCCATTAAAAAAAGATGTATCTCTGCGATGTGGTAATTGCTTCCTCTTTTATTAGTGCTCACAAAGACGTGTTGCTATAAACCGCACCTCTCTTACATCATTATGCCCCCCCCCCCTCTCACACGCACAGAGGGCTGAGGGAGAAATGGACTATAGAATAGGTGTTGCATTGCGTACTGTTTGCCAAGTCATACCTTGTCGCTGGCGGCTGGGTTGAAAACATACAGTCGCGGTGGGGTACGGTTGTTGCATGTCTAGGAAAAAGGCATTTGGACATTTAAAAACAATGCGTGCAGTTTGTAGTCAATATAACAGTGGCTGTGTGCCAAACGGAACCCTACACCCTGTACGGCAGGGGTAGATGGGGTGAACAATTATTAGAAGCATTTGTACACTACAAATTGACCACAATTAACTCAAAAAGAGATTGTATTTGAAAATAACAATCATTTCATACCTGCTTTACATTGAAACACTATCACGTCTCTTTCTATTCCTCAGAATACCTGGGAACAGATTTCGTAAATGAAACTCATTTTTTGTTGAATTCCTGGTGAATAACGTTTTTTTAAAATTTGTTTACTAAAAACTTTGGGGGGCCAAAATAAATCAATCATAGAGCTCTGGTAAAAAGTAGTGCACTATATAGGGAATAGGGTGCTTAAGGAGTAATTGAGGCAATAAAATCCAGCTTCACACCAAAGGGAACAACAACATCGCCTACTCTGGTGAAAGTTTACCTGCAGTTTATTATAGAAAGTCCCGCTCATCACTTAGGCTTAGGTACATTTGCATTACAATGAAAAACAATATCACGGTTTCTCACACACTGCGTGTGTGCTTTGTGTGTGCACGTACGTACAAAAAAAGAATAGCACTGAAACAGCATGGAAGCACAGCCTCTGAGTAAAATATAATACTCCCCTGACCAGGAAATACAGTACATTCACATTCCTGATCAAATACATCATGTACCTTCATCCAGAGACATTGGGAATGGTAAAGTACTGCTGCTCTAGGTCACGTTGTTTTAATAAAACACACTACTAGATTAAATAACGTATGCTTTACATATAGCCCTTTACACTCCTGCCTGTATACGGGTTGAAAATGGCAGATTTGGACACTAATATGTGCCTACATTGGAACACAGTGGCTGTATAGCAGCATGCTCTACATGACGCCAGAGCTCTGGCTCTGAGCTTCACCGCGCTGGATGGGTTTTGACTGACAGCCGTTCTGGACCTGAGCACCGCGCACAACAAGAAGTTGCCCTCCATCCCTCCCGCTGATTGGGTAACGTTTGCAAATGTTTTGTGATAGTAAATATGATGTCATACAAGCCAAACACCAGTGAGTTCAAATATCCACTTCACATTTCCATATCATAAAACTCATGTCATATACAGTGTCAACGTTTATGATCACTATGTTTGATGTACAGTTACAAGACGACATGGCGTCATACCCTGGGTTGTTCTGAACAGAATGAACCTGTTTGTCTATTGTGAAGAGAATTTGCAACACGCATGACTTCTTTCTATGAGCAGCAAAATTGCAATCTGTTTATGTGAATTGCCCTGTGAAAGCCTAACACTGTAAGATCGTACGTTGGCAATAGAACACACTTTCAACTGATGCCCACCTGACCCAGATTGAGGTTCCGTTTTTGGAACGTGTAAACAACGGTAATTGTGTGATGCCGAGGATACAGGGCTGTGTTCAAAACAACTACAAGTCTGCTCGCTCTAGTTCCTCAACGGCACCGCTAGGAGAGCTGGGAAACACCTTATAGTTGAAGACTCTTCTTTGAGTCATAAAAGTGCATTGAAAGTATTTAGGAAGTGTGTTCACTTTGGAGAGGGGTGTGTGTGCTTGGAGACACCAGTTAGTCCTTTCTCTCAAAGCCTTGTCATTTTTTTTCTTATGTTGCACCTACCCCACATTGTCCAGGAATATTCTTATCATGTTACTGAATGCATCCAGAGTATGTTTCTATTTCGTTATCAACAAATGCGGCGAAATGTACAGTAAATGTAAAATGCACATAAAATCAACAGTGCAATGTTTGGATTCAGTCTTGTGTCAGGAGAACTGTTGTGTCCTCAACTTTGGCCAAATCATTTCCCCATGATCTTCAAACTGTCCCTTTTGACTGCTACCATGCTTATGCATTTCATATTTCTTCTATAAGAAACATTTAAATGTAGCCCTATCCATATAGGCCAATTCCCACGAGAGTAAAGGGTTAATGGAATACACTATCATTAAAGTAAAAAAGAAAAGAAATCCACTATCATTAAAGAAGAAGAAAATATATGTTTTACGTCTATTTAAAGAAAGTCAATACCATTTACTGCATTTGGAAAAGAGAGAGTATTTTTACAGAGCTTGTAGAGAAGCTACAAGAGAGGGGTGGATAACTAGTGGAATGAAACGGTGGTTGGCCGTCTACAAAGCCCCCCGTGAGCTCTACTCCTTCTACATTCAGAATGAGTCCCAAATGGCATCCTATATTCCCTACATGGTGCACTACCAGCTCTGGTCAACAGGAGTGCACTGCAGTGTGTAGGGAATGGGGCGCCATTTAGGATGCAACCCTATAGCAACCATTGACAGCCTCTATTTTAGTTTTAACAAAGTGGAGGAGAAAATGAGAAGATTAATAGAATACATAACAGAGGGATGGAGGATTAAAAAACTCTCAGGTGAGCTGTGGGGATTGAGTCAGAGTGTGGAGAGAGAGAGAGCGAGAGAGGGAGAGGGAGATCGAGAGAGAGAGGGAGAGTGAGAGAGGGAGAGCGAGAGTGAGAGAGGGAGAGAGGGCAAGAGCGAGAGAGAGAGGGAGAGAGATAGAAGGAGAGAGTGGGAGAGAGGGAGCGAGAGAGAAGGAGAGAGAGCGTGCGAGAGAGATAGCGAGGGCGAGAGAGCTAGAGATAGAGAGAAAAAAAAATGTGTTGACCAGCGCAACGTTTTAAGCTCTTGATTAGGCAGCTTGATTGCAGCACAGATGCATCGCCGTGGCAACATCACGCTGAGACAGCCGTGGAACACTCTCACCCTATTCCCTACATGGGGGGTAGGGGGTGATCTCTCATTGTTTGCATTTTGAAAAGTGCAATTCCTATCACCATGTTACCTATTTATATATCTAAGACTTAATATGATACAGTATCAGGACTGTGTTCAATTCCATTTCAATTCAGTCATTTCAGGAAGGTATGCAGAAATGCCAATATACATCCTACATTGACTGTATTGAAATGGAATTGGCCCAAACCCTGTCTTTCTTTGCCTGGAGACTGTTGAAGACTTTCTGCAACATAACCAAGATGATATTACTTGTACGTTGTTTCATATTTAGGGTGTTCTCAAAAGCCCAGAGCCTGAAGATCCTTGACTTAAATTTTTGATGTGCTTTGATAAAAAAGATGGAGGAATCGAGACCTTGAACCGTCTCTTTGCGTGATCCGGACGATGTAAACGCTCAGGTAACTGAAAAACAAACAGACAATGTGATTCACGGTTGAGGACGCCACACAAGTGCATTGTGTATCCCCGAAGTGGTGCCTTTTTCTCAGAAGAAAAACTACATAATAATATGACAATATAATAGTTTTTTTTATGGACATCCTTTCATTTTTTTATCAATACAAACAAACAAGCCTTTGATCAGAGGGCTTCTGAAGAGATTTTTATGAATAAGGGAAAATAAATGCATTAAAAAAAGGAAGATGTTTTACCCTGTACACAAATCCAAGGAAGAATATGTAAAAAAAAACTAAAAAAAAAACACTAAAAAACTGTGGAAGTACATATGGCAAGGTAAGCATCCAGGAAGTAATTGGCCAAATAAAAGCTGATGCCTGTATGCAGATGATGACTCCACCGGAGTTTATCCTTTAAGACAGGTACAATGAAACGGAGCTTTGTCAAGAATTAGTCACGATAATATGAATACAAAATCACGAATAGCTTATTTTCAAGTGTCGAGTGACAATTATAACTATGCTGTGTGACAAGGTTGCCACTGTCCTTAGCTACCTCTAAATTATCAGTGAGACAAAAAAGGACGTTCAAGTGTTAATAGAATTCAAGGTGATATGGTTGACAGAAAAAGGTTTCAGCTGAACTGGTAGCTTGTCACGAGTTTACTAAGCTAGCACTATTCTATCATCGCTAACCAGTTGTTGATCCAATTCACATCTTAATGGCAGATTTTCTAAAGATAACGGACGATGAAAAATTGGCTTCTCTGAAAGTGGCATTTGGCTGCTTGTGTGTCACTGAGTTTTGACTTAGAGAGTGAGTGCAGTGGTGACCAGAGATCAGCTCGTCTGTGAGGAGGGATATGGAGGCTGTGAGAAGGGGCGACAGGTAGCCTAGTGGATAGAGTGTTGGGCCAGTAACCGAAAGGTTGCTAGATCAAATCCCTGAGCTGACAAGGTAAAAATCAGTCGTTCTGCCCATGAACGAGCTGTCATTGTAAATAAAAAGGCACCCAGCCACTACATGGTGGGGTGTGCTGTGACATGGTAGAACACTGTTGGAGTGGAGGATATTCACATGTAAGTGGTTGTACCCTGGTAGGTGACACACCTGTGATAGGGGGAGGCGCTGACAGGTAATTCCTAATGTCACTCCCACCTCTATCTCCTCCTTAGGAATGTGAGAGCCCCCCCCCCTCCCCAGAACTTCATAAAAGGTGTGGATAGAGGAGGTGACGGGAAGAGATGGGTGCAACTGGTTTCTCTCCCTGCCTCTCTCTAACTATCTGTCAAACCAGGAAATGGAGAACAGTACCCCAGAAAGAGTGAATGGGTCAGGCTGCAGTAGGGACTGCCTGGAATTAGCTTTGGAAGTTTCTCAGCTGGGCCGGCTACCCATCAAACCAATTCATTACCATTTGTAACAAGAGATAACTACACATTTGAATGGGACCCCATAGGGGCTCAACAGCCCTCCAGTTTCCCACTAACCCACCGGCAACTGGGCTGCGTAACTGAAATACACACTGGGCATCTAGTGCCTCCAGTACTGCATCTCAATGAGAGCAGCCATCTTCTACCTAACCCAATATAATTATCAATGGTAATCATCCATCAAAGAGATGAAAAACCCAATCAGTGATTGTGTCATGTGTTTATTGCCTATGTGTTTACGGATGCTTTGTATGATACAGTAATCCCATCACCTTTGCAGTTGGTGGCTTTATACATCAATTAACGTTATTAGCCAGCAAGCACAACTTGGTTCTTCATCACCGAGATGAAAGACTGCACCGTGGTACTTCATCAAAGATGCTTCCACTGAACTGACAAGACAGCTAAATGGCTAAAAAGATATGTGTGATATGCAATAAAATGTAAAACTCGTGCCGTTGTGAAATATGTAATGTTCTCTCTTCTATTTTACCTGAATACTGAGGACCTCAGATTGCCTATTATTGTCATGAGTCTTGTCCTGGAGGCAGCACTGAGCGATTTCCCCTTAGATAGGCCAGCTGCAAAGTCAAAATTGGTTATATTGTAAAAACTCCTGAAAACTAAAATGAGCTTTTTTGGTCATAATTTAAGGTTAGGGTTAGGCATTAGGGCTAGCAGTATGGTTAAGGTTAGGGCTAAGGTTAGATTTCAAATCAGATCGTATGACTTTGTGTCAGCTAGTGATCAGAGCTCCAGAACAAGATTCATGATGAAAAACGCTCACCTGCTATTGGGCATATAAGTCACATTTTACATTGTTCTTTTTTGCCAATTATTTATTCTGCTGATAAAGACACGCTTATATCCTTGATGTCTTAAATTAGAACATAAATGTAGGTTTGTGGCAAAATAAGCTGCTTTGTATTGAGTTGAGATATTTCCAATAGTAGTTGACAGTCTGATTGGTACATTCTAATTTGGAACTGTTGACATTATATTAGCATATGGAGATGAAGCATGAACAGGTGTGTGTATGTATGTATGTGCGCGTGCTTGGCCATGGGTGTGTGTACAGTGGGAACGGGGAAAGTCAAAGTCTAATTCGTCTTTTGTTGGGCTGTCAGTCCATTATGGGTCAATTACCTCAACCTTTATCTGGCTCAGAGACAAAACAGTCATGAAGTCACTCAAGTAGTTGTCATGGAGATGGAGACTGGAACCTGCCAGCTCCAGTGTCAGGCCCACAAGACATTAAGAACACCTGTTATTTCCATGACATAGACTGACCAGGTGAATCCAGGTGAAAACTATAATTCTTATTGATGTCACTTGTTAAATCCACTTCAATCAGTGTAGGTGAAGGGGAGGAGACAGGTTAAAGAAGGATTTTTAAGCCTTGAGACAATTGAGACATGGATTGTGTATGTGTGCCGTTCAGAGGGTGAATGGGCAAGACAAAAGATTTAAGTTCCTTTGAACAGGGTATAGTAGTAGGTGCCAGGCGCACCGGTTTGAGTGTGTCAACAACTGCAACGCTGCTCAACAGTTTCCTGTGTGTATCAATAATGGTCCACCAGCCAAAAGACATCCAGCCAGCTTGACTGTGGGAAGCGTTGGAGTCAACATGGACCAGCATCCATGTGGAACGCTTTCAACACCTTGTAGAGTAAATGCCTAAACGGGAGAGGGGCAGGGGGAGATGGTGCAAATTAACATGAACATTAGGGTGTTCCTAATGTTTTGTACAGTCAGTGTTTAGATACCTCCGATCTAAACCTGAAAAAACACACTATTGGGTTGAAGGAGAAAGAGAGTGAGAGAGCGATAACAGAGTTAGAAAGAGAGAGAGAGACCAGAGTTAGAGAGAGACAAATGAAACAATTAATTCTGCCTTGTGCCTCTTCAGTCAGTAGAAAAACAAAACACTATTTTGTCAGAGACTCGCCTCTCACTCCCCCTTCTCTATTCTCCTCAGTCAAACACACACAGGGGCAGTGAGTCTACTTCTACTGGGAACCTTAATACTTCTGAAACCACCTCAGCGGTAGCAAATGAGAGTCCGGCCGGAGCCAATGATTGGCTGTGACAACTGGCACAGCTAGCTAGGAAGCCATAGAGTCACTCTGCTGGGCAGTTTGAGTGTCGGGGAACTTTTTTGGGCACGGCACCGGGCCATTCAAATGAATAGCTAGGTCTCTCTTACAAAATAGATTTTTATCTCAATGAGACTAGCCTGTATAAATAAAGATCCAATGGAAAAATGTGTCAGGAATTTCTTGGGTGGGACACCAGGTTATTGAAGGGCAAATAATGTATGGGGACTTTTTTTGAGTGCGACACAAAGTTATTCGAAAGTCAAAAGGATGTCACATTATCGGAAAAGCCAGTAAAGTAACTACAGTACAAGGCAATTCAAACTGGGCTTGATACAAACTCTACTTATTGTCATTCCTTGTGGCATTAACTGTTAGGTAAGGCAGTTAAGTACTTAATTAATTGTGTCCAACACAGAAAGCAATAAGAGAGAAAACTACGGTGGAATAATTACTTTTGAATTAAACACTGAGGAAAGGGTTTATCTCTAACTTAACCACCTCAAGCTGTCCTGTACTGACTGAAGAGAGAAGTGGAAGACACTGAAATACTCTTCCATGAAGGACTAATGAAGAAACACTGAGAAAGCCCCTGTTTTATCTCACTACAGTTACCCTCTCTATACCCAATCTCCACCTTACTCTCTCTTTCATTTTCCATTCTCTCTCCTTCGACTCATATACCTGAGCCTTTCCCTTCAATCAATTCCATTCTCTCCCCTTCTCTTTCCCCATGCTGGACCCTGTCAGTGGGGTGTCCCCATATGGGCCAGACTAGCTCTGCCTGATAGCTCTGGGACTTGGTGGCCATGGTGACAAAGTGCAGCTTCCCCGTTCTGTAATCACTCCCCAATCACGGGGGGCAGAGGGGAGGGAGAGAAAGGAAGGAGAGGAGAGGGAGAGAGGGAGTGATTGAGAGAGATGGGGAAAGAGAGAGCGAGAGAGAGAGGAACATGGTGCATGAAGAGTGGAGCATCACTTAGCCTTATACTCCTGTCAGACCTGACATCCACACAGAGTGACAGTGGTCCTTTAAAAAGGGGAATAATCCCAGAAATCATCAAAACCTGAAAAGCTTCACACGCTCAGAATCCCACAGAGTTTGAGGGGTTCAGCCATCGGGGGGCAAAGTACTGTATACGTACGTGCACACACACACACACACACACACACACACACACACACACACACACACACACACACACACACACACACACACACACACACACACACACACACACACACACACACACACACACACACACACACACACACACACACACACACACACACACAACCCTCACCTACCCACGCACATATCCTTCAGCTATTATTTGACCATTAAGCAAGAGTAGACACAGCCTAATTAATTAAATATACCAATTTAATAACATTCTCCATTAGTCCTCTTACATGTTTTATCAACTGCTGTACAGGGCCAAACACACACACACACACACACACACACACACACACACACACACACACACACACACACACACACGCACGCAGCTTTCCATCCATTAGGCCAATACTGTAACTGTCCTATTGATCTGCTGTACGTGGCCTCATCAGAAGCCTCTCTGTCCACATCAATACCTCTTTGTACCTCAGTCTGAGTTTCCTAACACTTTGTCTATACTTCCCCAGAGCTGATATAAAAAGCCCATCCTGCTCATCTCTGCATGCTGGCTTCATCAGGATCAATTAGGAGAGAAATTAGAGAGAAGGACTGTGTCCCAAATGGCACGACAGAATATAGGGCCCATATGGCTCTGGTCAAAAGAAGAGCACTTTATAGGGATTAGGGGGCCATTTGGGACGCATCCATGGTAACTGCCACTTCCAGAGGCTGGCAGGTCCATTTGGAGAAGCGGTATGGTTGGTGGGAATGTTCAAGATGGTTCACTAAGACATGCAGACCCCATTAGCTTTCTCTCCGAACTAGGGTTTTTACTTATTAATGAAGCTGTTGTGGATATTGCAGGGTGCATACACACACACACTGAGACACACACACACACTGAGACACACACACACTGAGACACACAGACACACACACGAGGAGTTGGAAAAAGTATTTTCCCAATTAAAATCCGTTTTCTGAGTAAACACATTCTCCACACAAAAGCCTGAGTCTTCCCATCTCTGCATCGTTTAATATGCAATCTCGCCACAGCTCTTCGATTCGCTAACTCTGTAATTGTAAACATTAGTTCAGAGGGCTCACAAGACGACACCACTGGAACCCCTAGTATTAGCCCCTGCATTTCTCCCCTTCAAAACGGAAACAGCTTCTGGTGCTGTATGGACCTTCTGAGACACCGCACTCATTCAAAACATGGTATGTGACTTTGTACAGGGTTGTTTGGTACTGTAATATTCTTTGTTTAGTCTACCTAGAGATCATTTAACACCAATTTTCCATTAATTGTGGATGACGTGCAGGGGAGTTGGTGTCCTTACAAGGTAAGGCAATACAGGATTTCACTTGGAAAAGCACTACACTTACAATTCATTAGTACTGTATTATTCTAGTGGTTTCTTTGGAGTTAAGGGAGGTTTTCAGGTAAAGGTTCATCCAACTCCTCTCTGATTCCAAAGCAAATTCCAACAGTCGAGAGGTACCGAAAAATGCAAAGGAAGGAATTGGGATTTGACTTGGGACTTAAGCGAGGCAAGGAGACCTAAAAGGCCTGTATCCACCTCTCAGAGTAGGAGTGCTGATCTAGGATCTATCCATACAATCTTATTCATTATGAAATAAAAGGCTATATCAGCACTCCCACTTTGAGGTGCTTTGTGATTACGGACTTTGCTTTCAATGTTGAAACATAAACCTAAAATATCCTCAGCAGTCCTCTAACATCTCTACCTGATCCAGACCCAGACGAAGATTAAACATCCTTCCCTCCATTGAGGCTCCCTCCCTCGTTCAGGGGAGAAGAAAACGTGAGGGAAATGGAGAATTCTCGTATCCACTATTGCTGGGAGCGAGGGATGAAGACACAAAGAGAAGGAAAGAAAACTACACAAATAGGAGTTTCTCCTCCTTTTTTTGGGTAGTTGGCAGAGTTATTTCTCCTGCTGGGACACACGAGAGACGGAGGAGATGAGGACAGAAGAGAAGACGTAGCAAAACACACTAGTAGTAGTGGTACACTAGAGCTCCAAGGTAATCTGCCTAAATGACTAACCCCTGTAGCACTCACATCTGTAGTTACGAAGCGCTTTGAGAGGCTGGTCATGACACACATCAACACCATCTACCCAGACACCCTGGACCCACTCCAATTCGCATACTGCCCCCAACAGACCCACAGATGACGCAATCTCAATTGCATTTCACACTGCCCTCTCTCAAGAGGGGAAATACATGCTTGAGAATGCTGTTCATAGACTACACCAGAGTACTATCCAAGTTCATCACCAAGACAGGGACCCTGGGACTGAATCCCTTCCTTTGCAACTGGGTCCAGCATACAGGGAGGAGGTCAGAGATCTGCCAGTGTGGTGCCAGAACAACAACCTCTCCCTCAATGTCAGCAAGACCAAGGAGCTGATCGTGGACTACAGAAGAAAGGGGGGAGAGCACGCCCCCTTCCGCGTCGACAGGGCTGTAGTGGAGCGGATTGAGAGCTTCAAGTTCCTTGGTGTCCACATTACTAAGAACTTAACATGGTCCACACACACCCTCACAGTCATGAAGTGGGCACGGCAGCGCCTCTTCACCCTCAAGAGGCTGAAAATATTTGGCATGGGCCCTCAGATCCTCAAAACGTTCTACAGCTGCACCATCGAGAGCATCTTGACTGGCTGCATCATCGCTTGGTATGGTAAATGCACTGCCCCCGACTACAAAGCGCTACAGAGGATGGTGTGGACAGCCCAGTACATCGCTGGGGCCGAGCTCCCTGCCACCCAGGACCTCTATATCAAGCGGTGTCAGTGGAAGACCACCAAAACTGTCCAAAGACTCTTAGTCTGGGTAACCATTAATTAACTATCTGCACTGACCCTACGCACACCTACCTACCTACCTATCTACCTAATTCACATAAGAGAGCGCACACACACACACACATACACACACACACACATACACACACACACACACACACACACACACACACACACACACACACACACACACACACACACACTTTTACACTCATCATATGCTGCTGCTACTCTCTTCTTTATTTTACTCTTATTATTATCTACCTTGATGCCTAGTCACTTTACCCTGCGTTCATGTACATATCATTGTGTGTTTTACTCCTTTTGATACATTTAAAAAATATATATTATTATTAACTGCATTGTTGGGAAGGGCTCGTAAGCAAGCATTTCACAGTAAAGTCTACACCAGTTGTATTCGGTGAATGTGACAAATAAAATTAGATTTTTTTTATTAAACATGATAAATTGTTAGCAAACAGCTCAATTAACTAGCGCCTCAGTGGACATCGAATGAGGTTTTTATCTCATCGTGTTTCATTCTCCTGTACCAAGATACTGTCGGCCAATGTTTTTCGACATGTCATGATAGATAACAACACTATTGTATCTAACGTTTTATCAGTGAAAAGTGATGACTCTGGGCTGCAGAGAGGGCCCCTGGGTGCCTTTTGAAACTAAGATGGAGGCCCCGAGTCAACCCACATCATCGTTAAAATGGGGCTCTCCAGTCTGGGAAGAGGAGAAAGGAGGGATTGAGAAAGCATGAGAAAAGAAGATAAAGGACTGGGGAGATGAGGAGAAAAGATGGAGGGAAGAGTAGAAAGGATGAAAAAAAGAGAAGAAGGGATGGGGGACTGTGGGTAGAAAAGCGTGGCGCGTGGTCCTCATATGTCATGTAATTAACCTTTGCTGTCTGACTGTGCGGCGCTTTGTTTGGTTTAAAGCTCTACTGACCTTCAGTTAGCATTCTTAACCCACTTTACAAAACACACACACACACACAATGGCGAGCTGCATTGTCGCGTCGAAGACGCTTAGAGGGCGCGTTCTGGTGTGTGTGCGCGTAGGTGCGTGCTTGCGCAATCAAGATGTCATATTTACAGTGAGAGGCTATGTTTGTCTTGTTTATGAGCATGGGTGTTTGTTTTAAGGCTATATGCACAATGTATGTCTGTTGAGGATATACTGCATAGACGAGCCATTCTATTCTGAGTCATGCCTTGCGTTGCACTGACTGCTCCGTGACATTTATAGACCCAATCAGATGGTGTAATATTACGGGGCTGCTTTCACATCACACACTGTGGAGGTGAGTTATTGCCCCCTTGGGAAATACACTCTAATTAATCATTACACAGATAGCGGTAGGAGACGGGAATTGGACTTCTAATTCCGTCTGCAGGATAGCCGCTTTAAATTAACAGAGTATACACCCCAAATGGCACCCTATTCCCTACAGGACCCATAGGGCTCTGGTCTAAAGTAGTGCACTGTAAAGGGAGTAGGGTACCACTCGGGATGCATCCAGAGTGTTAGCGTAGCATGCTAAGTAGAATAACAATATTGGTGCATATTGCAAACGAAATGTCTGGGGTATATGTGCCCGTGCAAATGACACTTAAATCGATCACACACAGAAAACAATATTGGCACCGTTTAATGCTATTACAGCGGGGGCACTTAGAAAAGAGAGATGAATTGTTGGGAGGAGTAGACATTGTTATGTAGTACCGTGGTGTGACGGCTAATAGGTGCATTCAGAAACTAGTTTGTGTTTGGTCAGTATATCAAAAGATCAATAGTTATGAATCAATGTGTGGAAAATATAGAACGTTCTATAACAACAGGGGAGAGGAGAGACATGTTGAGCACAAAATAAATGGTCTCTTTAGCCTGTCATTGCTACAGGCATTGTCACACACATACGAAGACGAGTGTTCTGTTTTTCAAGACACTAATTGGGAAACAGTAAAAAGCAAATAGCGATGGAGGCTAAGCATTTTTGCCTATATTGCTGGGTCAAACCCACACACACACACACACACGCTTGAAACCCTGCCAAACTACGCTACATGACCAGAAGTATGTGGACACCTGCTCGTCGAACATCTCAAAATCATGGGCATTAATATGGAGTTGGTTCCCCCTTTCCTGCTATAACAGCCTCCACTCTTCTGGGAAGGCTTTCCAATAGATCTTGGAACATTGCTGTTGGGACTTGCTTCCATTCAGCCACAAGAGCATTAGTGAGGTTGGGCACTGATGTTGGGCGATTAGGCCTGGCTTGCAGTCGGTATTCCAATTAATCCCAAAGGTGTTCGATGGGGTATAGGTCAGGGCTCTGTACAGGCCAGACAAGTTCTTCCACATGAATCTCGACAATCCATTTCTGTATGGACCTCGCTTTGTGCACGGGGGAATTGTCATGCTGAAACAGGAAAGGGCCTTCCCCAAACTGTTGCCACAAAATTGGAAGCACAGAATCGTCTAGAACTGGGGTGGACAATTCCAGTCCTCGGGAGGCCTGATTGGTGTCACAGTTTTGCCCCAGCCCCAGCTAACACACCTGACTCCAATAATCACCTAATCATGATCTTCAGTTTAGAATGCAATTTGATTAATCAGCTGTGTTTGCTAGGGATGGAGAAAAAGTGTGACACTAATCAGGCCCCTGAGGACTGGAGTTTCCCACCCTTGGTCTAGAATGTCATTGTATGTTGTAGTGTTAAGATTTCCCTTCACTGGAACTAAGGGGCCTAGCCCAAACCATGAAAATGTTGTTACGTTACAGCCTTGTTCAAAAATGTATTAAGTTATCTATTTTCCTCATCAATCTACACACAATACCCCATAATGACAAAAGTGAAAACGGGTCGATTTTTATTTTTGCATATTTATAAAAAATCTAAAACTGAAATATCTTATTTACATATTCAGACCCTTTGCTATGAAACTCAAAATTGAGCTCCTTAAGATGTTTCTACAACCACGTGGTAAATTCAGTTGATTGGACATGATTTGGAAAAGCACACACCTGTCTATATAAGGTCCCACAGTTGACAGTGCATGTCAGAACAAAAACCAAGTCTTGAGGTCAAAGGAATTGTCCGTAGAGCTCCAACGTAGATCTGGGGAAGGGTACCAAAACATTTCTGCAGCATTGAAGGTCCCCAAGAACACAGTGGACTCCATCATTCTTAAATGGAAGAAGTTTGGAACCAAACTGAGCAATTGGGGAGAAGGGCCTTGGTCAGGGAGGTTCCACAGAGTTTCTCTGTGGAGGTGGGAGAACCTTCCAGAAGAACAACCATCTCCGCAGCACCACCAATCAGGTGTTTATGGTAGAGTGGCCAGAAGGAAGCCACTCCTCAGTAAAAGGCACATGACAGTCCGCTTGGAGTTTGCCAAAAGGCAACTTAAGGACTCTCAGACCATGAGAAAACCTGCTCCAGAGCGCTCAGGACCTCAGACTGGGGTGAAAGTTCACCTTCCAATAGGACAACGACCCTAAGCACACCGCCAAGACAACGCAGGAGTGGCTTCGGGACAAGTCTCTGAATGTCCTTGAGTGGCCCAGCCAGAGCCCAGACTTGAACCCGATCGAACATCTCTGGAGAGACCTGAAAATAGCTATGGAACGACGCTCCCCATTCAACCTGACAGAACTTGATAGGATCTGCAGAGAAGAATGGAAGAAACTCCCCAAATACTGTACATGTGTGCCAAGCTTGTAGCATCATACTCAAGAAAACTTGTGGCTGTAATCGCTGCCAAAGGTGCTTCAACAAACTACTGAGTAAAGGGTCTGAATACTTATGAAATGTGATATTTGAGTTTTTTGTTGTTAATACATTTGCAAAAATTTCTAAAAACCTGTTTTTGCTTTGTCATTAAGGGGTAATGTGTTTAGATTGATTAGGAAAAAAAGGCTGTAGTGTAATAAAATGTGGAAAAAGTCAAGGGGTCTGAATACTTTCCGAATGCACCGTATAGTGTACAGTATGTATATATGTGTGTACTCATGAGTTTACAAGTTCAAAGTAAGTGTATTTGTGTGTGTGGATTCAAAGTGTGTGGGCTGTGTATACCACATGCATGTGTGTGTGTGTGTGTATTTTACTGCATGCATGTTGAACTACTGTCGAAGAAGAAAGAACAACAGACTTACCTGCCAGGGCGAGAGGTTTAACACACACACACACACACACACACACACACACACACACACACACACACACACACACACACACACACACACACACACACACACACACACACACACACACACACACACACACACACACACACACACACACACACACACCACACACACACACACACACACACACACACACACACACACACACACACACACACGAAGCAAAGCCTCATAATTCTTCATGACTTCTAAGGTCAACAGATGGAACAATCTCCCCGACCATCCATCTTACTGCAGCAGCCTTCAGAGAGAAATGTTCCATGTACAAACAAGACTGTCCTGAAAGCTCTGCATTTATCCTCATCACGCTAGAGGACACAAATATATCTCTTTCTGGTTTCACTGTAAACCTATTAGCTTAGGTCTAGAAACAAAGGTAGATCTTTTAGTTGGAGGTCAGATTTGAGTGGGCCTGTCCTCAAAGTATCTTTCTATACGTTACTGTGCAGTACTAGGGCTTTGAAGTGTTCACAACTGCAGTTTTTCAAACGGGGTCCTGTAGCTTTCTGACTGTCTGTTAATGGGACTGTCAGACAGATAAGAGGAGGAGGGACGTGGGCTTTTTAAAGAGTGGCATGTCATCTCTGGGGTCCCACAGACCTGGAACAGTCACATTTCGTCAGGTTAGAGGTGTCGATATCGTCAGAACCCTGAGATGAAAGAGAGAAGGAGACCAACTGCCATGACAGGTGCTGTTCCCCGAGGGGGGGGGGGGGGGGGGGGGTTCATCAAGGCATTAACTCCACATGCACGGATGCACACACACACACACACACAAAAGCGCGCACACACACAGGACCCTTACGGTGCCTGGGGGGTGGGGTAGTGCCAGCCTGGCCAATTGCTTTGAATTTAATGTCGGCATTTGTACTTGGCCTTGTAAGCTTCACAGCCAGCTGTTTTATGCACCGGTAACTTTCATACTGATGTCAGCATAGGCGACGCGTCCAATTGGCTTGGGGAATATATGCTTCCCCTAAAGTAAATTGAATACAAATCTGCCAAAATGTGCTGTATAATTACCCGTGCCTACACAGAAACAAATCACATCATTCACAATACTACACCAGAGAGCATGATTTGGCCACAGAGGATCATTCGCTTCTTTTAAAAATGTGCTGTGGATTGTTTTAAGCATGCAATTTGGGCAGCGAGCGCAGCAAATAGCCTACCAAATAGCTGATTGTTGAGTTGCAGCTGTCAGTGAAAAGCAGTTAAATAGACCTAGGCTATTCGCAATATTGTTTTATTTTTTTTAAAACAATCGTAGGAAAAACTATTTAGATAGCAAATGGCTATTGCTGAAAAGGGAAGACAAAGAAAATACTAATCTGTCTCTATCAAACTTCTCGACTCCCAACTAAGCGAAAAGTAGCCTATTTTTTTACCTTTATTTATACAGGTTTTTCTCATTGAGATAACATCTCTTTTCCAAGAGAGACCTGGCATCTTACTATCTTATTGGCACCAGCAGAACGTATCAGCAGGTGAGCCCAGGTGAGTGCATCCACATTCACTGTCTTTCTGATTGGATCAGAACCACTGGAAAGTTTCTTCGGGGGACAGTAACTCCCTCCTCCAGGCCAGATGGACGTCGTATTGTACAGTTTGCGTCTCTCCTTTTCGTAGGCCTAGATTAGATGGTTGAATTCAAGACAAGGACGTTTGTACAGATCTGTTCGTAAGGGCCGGCAGAGTAGGCTAGTCATTTGTGTCGTAATAAAAAAGACGTCGCTGATGTCTCCGGTCATATAAAGTGTAGTGGAATTACATAAATAAGAACCGTCTCGGACTATGTCACTCGGCATGTGTTGTTCAGAATTGTCTGTTTTGCGAACAGTGATTGAGTTATATTATGAACCTAAATTATGACGATTCAATCTACTCATCACATTAGGTCTTACATTAGCCTGCAAATGCGAGGACAGATGCATGCGATCCTTTATTAGGTGCAATTTATGGTGAAAAAAATAGCTTCCTCAAACTTGAAACTCACACGGCCCTTATGGACGTGGTCACTGGAAGTCGGCCTGGTTGTGACTTGATAGTGTGAATTATGCATCTATTCCATGTTGCGCTGTGTGCGCAGTTCCACAAGTAAATGAGTCAATTTAGGATGAGGTTGTAGTGGTTAACATTGTATATGCCGTTCCACAGACTTTAAACCTAATACCGCGGTGATAATTAATGGCTAGGATTTTTTTTTTTTTGGGCCATTCTCCAAATAGTATTTTGGTGTTATAATTGTGTTAAAGTGTAGTAAATTAACTTCAAATTCCAACAAATGTCCCACTTTGCCATACCCTAGGTTTAGCTGAACTGACGCCACTGGGGGAGTGATACATCACTGACTTGAGAGAGAGAGAGAGACAGAGATACAGAGAGAGAGACAGAGATACAGAGAGACAGAGAGAGAGAGACAGAGAGAGAGAGACAAGAGAGAGAGACAGAGAGAGAGACAGAGAGAGAGAGAGAGAGAGAGAGAGAGACACAGAGAGAGAGACAGAGAGAGAGAGAGAGAGACACAGAGAGAGAGACAAGAGAGAGAGACAGAGAGAGAGAGAGAGAGACACAGAGAGAGAGACAGAGAGAGAGAGAGACAGCGGGGACGGGTAACAACACCCGGTGACTCATCATTGATTCTGATGTCGCCATGGCACCCACACAGTGAGACAGAACAAGCTCCAAAACGAAGAGAGTAAAGAAAGGGGGGTCAGTGGAACGTAAAGAAGAAAGAGAGAGAGCGAGAGAGAGACACTGTTGTTGCTGCATTGTTACAGTACTTCACCCCCCAGGTCTTTCACTCTTTCTTTTCTGTTATCCCCCCTCCTTCCCTCCCTCTGTTTTTTCTCTCTTCCAAAACACGGCTCCTACACTACGAGCTAAAGCTCATGGGCTTAAGGCATCCATGCTACACAATCAGACGCTACATTTCCTGCACTTGAAGAGGGTGCTTCTGGTTATTACTCTGCTGAGCCCATTGTCAGCCTCTAACACACCGTGGGGGGACTTCTGTGCTGATTTGATAAAGAGCGTACGAACACAGAGGAAGAACTGTGCCATGCACAGCCATAGATGTTTTAATAGAGACCGACGCTGTAGATCTAAACACGGCGAAGCGGGCCGCTCATGACTCCAGTAGGATGTCCTTGGATCTCTAATTCATCTGTGTGTCCACAGAAAAGAGAAACAAAAACACAGCTCTAATTCAGAGCTGGTGGTATGTCAGGATCTAACTTACTTTTGATTTCACCGTTTCAACCTCGTTATTGTGGCGGTATTACCTCCTCGTGGGAGCAACCACACAAAGGGACTGCACGTCGTCCTTGGAGACATGCACAACAAGGGTGGCCTGGCCTTGCTTGAACTCGGTGCCCAATGAGCAGTTTAGGGAGTTAAGTTTCTGGCTCAAGGAAACATCGGTGGTAAGAGGCACCTGAGATATTGATGCCACCAAACCTACGGTTGCCGGCTCACTCTCCGCTAGATTTATGGTAGAGGTGATGGAGAGGTGAAGAGTGGCCCAGGTGGGAGGCCCGCAGAGCGGGTTATGTCCGAGCCCCACTGGCTTCTTCTGGAAGCCCTGGTCCATTAATAACTCGACCGCTGCTACCTTGTACAGTACCAGCAATAGAATTGCCTCTGAAGGTACTTAAATTGTTCTGTGATTAATAGTTTGGTGGCTAAAAATAGTTAGTCCAACCCTGAGTTTTGGTTCCTATATGCAGTTTAATTATGCAATTTAAGAGCAGACTACGGAATTCCCTTGACATGTTTTTGCAGAGAGAGAGAGAGAGAGAGAAAGATAAAGAGACACTTCATTGCGCGGGTCACATTTGGGGTGACCCAATCTGCGAGGTACTTTGAAATAATTACAAGTAAAGACAACCAAAACGAACGCTGTCACACCCGCTGTTTTTTTCTCTTACACTAAGTGAAGGTTTATTAGCCAAGGAGTTCATTACTAGAAAACTCCCACATTGTCTCAGAGCTCTATCTGCCTAATATTATTGTTGGTTTGTTTCTAGTTCTTTGCACTCTGGGAGAAGTCACGTGCCCACCACGTGACTGCTACTGTTGTCTTCTCCCACACAGATCTACAGAAACCACACAGATCTGCAGAAACCACACAGATCTGCAGAAACCACACAGATCTACAGAAACCACACAGATCTGCAGAAACCACACAGATCTGCAGAAACCACACAGATCTACAGAAACCACACAGATGTGCAGAAACCACACAGATCTGCAGAAACCACACAGATCTGCAGAAACCACACAGATCTGCAGAAACCACACAGATCTACAGAAACCACACAGATCTGCAGAAACCACACAGATCTGCAGAAACCACACAGATCTGCAGAAACCACACAGATCTGCAGAAACCACACAGATCTACAGAAACCACACAGATCTGCAGAAACCACACAGATCTGCAGAAACCACATAGATCTACACTCACATGGACACAATCACGCACACATGCGTGCATGCACACATGCGTGCATGCACACTCACTCTCTCTCTCCTCTCCCCTTCCCTCATCCTAAGCATCGCCCCTCATCATTCTTTTATAAATCCTTTCTGAGGAGCTTCTACATGCAGGACAGGACCGCCCCAATCCTATTCCCAGTCCTGCCCTGGACAGACCACCCCAATCGTTGTCCTGTCCTGCCCTGGACAGACCGCCCCAATCCTTGTCCTGTCCTGCCCTGGACAGACCACCCCAATCCTTTTCCTGCCCTGGACAGACGCCCCAATCCTATGTCCCAGTCCTGCCCTGGACAGACCTGCTCAATCTTCGTCCCATTCCGCTCCTGGACAGAGTCCAGAGGAACAAGAACCATTACACTTGCAGAAAGAGAGAGAGAGAGAGGAGAAGCCAAGAGAAAGGGGGAGAGAGAGAGAGAGGGAGAGAGGGGATGGAGAAAGGGAGAAGAGACTAAAATATGACAATACATTCGTTAATAGAGGAGGGGAGAGAAGGATTGGGAGGAAGAAGATGAAGGGAGGGAGAGAGGGAAAGGAGAGAGAGTGACCTGATGCAGGGCTTTACCTGTGCACTGGTTGATTTATGGTAGAGGTGGTGGAGAGGTGAGGAGTGGCCCGGGTGGGAGGCCTGCAGAGCGGGTTACGTCAGAGCCCCACTGGCCTATTCTGGAAGCCCTGGTCCATTAATAACTGTTTTAAATGGACTGGAATGAAACTACATGCCAAAGTTCAGCCACTGCTACCCTGTACAGTATACAGTATGCCTCTGAACATCCTCAAATCACTTCAATTGTTCTGTGATTAATAGTTTGGTAGCTAAAAAGTTAGTCCACCCCTGAGTTTTGGTTCCGATATGCAATTTAAGAGAAGACTACGGAATTTCCTTGACATGTTTTTGCAGCAAGAGAGAGAGAAAAAAAGAAAGAAAGCGAGACTTCACACTTCATTGCGCGGGTCACATTTGGGGTGACCCACTCTGCGAGGTACTTTGAAATAATTACAAGAGAAGTCACAAACTAAACGAACGCTGTCACACCCGCTGGTTTTCTCTCTTACACTAAGTGAAGGTTTATTAGCCAAGGAGTTCATTACTAGAAAACTCCCACATTGTCTCAGAGCTCTATCTGCCTAATATTATTGTTGGTTTGTTTCTAGTTCTTTGCACTCTGGGAGAAGTCATGTACCCACCACGTGACTGCTACTGTTGTCTTCTCTTACTGTCTACCACATCACAGACACTACAATGGCTCTCGGTGGTGCCTAAAAATGATTTCCACTCCCCCTCGCTTTCTTTCTATGCAGCGGGAGCTTTAGTCTCTTTCTTCCCCACCATTGCATCAGAATTGCATCAGAATTATTATTTTATTTCTGAGGGTTGAAGAGTTTTCAAAGAACTGTCAGGAGGGGGGCTGTTGGCAAAGTGAGAAATCAAGAAGAATAAGAACAAATCTAACAATCACATCGTTTTTGGACAGACAGACAGACAGACAGACAGACAGACAGACAGACAGACAGACAGACAGACAGACAGACAGACAGACAGACAGACAGACAGACAGACGTGGAGGAGTGTATGACTGCTGAGAGTGTTGAAGGTGTGTGTTGCCTGCCTGGAGAGATGTTGGTGTGCTTTAGTCGTTACACTCTATTTGAACCCACAGTTTGGTACTATTAGAGTTAAGTATATGATGAAAACAGAGTATTGTTACTAGGTAGACTTTCTGATGTGTGTCATGTTGATGTGTAACGCAGACTCTGGGAGTCGAGAAGCAAGTACAGGGGGTGAATTTAATAAAACAATAAACATGGAAAATACAAAACAAGAGTAGGGTATGGACATGAAAAAAAAAGATAATACTGCCTGGGGAAAGAACCAAAGGGAGCGACAGATATAGGGGAGGTAATCATAGAAGTGATGGAGTCCAGGTGAGTCTAATGAGGCGCAGGTGCGCGTAATGATGGTAGCAGGTGTGTGTAATGATATGTGTGATGTGTTCGGTTGGGTTGTCGTCACAGTAGAAGCGTTAACAGTTTAAAGGTAGAATTGGTAGTCAGGCGATTGTTAGTTTGGTTTAGGTTTGAGGAAGTAGCACATAGGCTAGTCTTCATATAGTGCTCTAGTGTCTGAGATATTTTCACTCGTCTTTATCCCACTCACTCTGTCATACAACAACTGAATATTAAACTAGTGTAGCCTTGGGAACAAGAGATTGTAAGAGAAATTATGCCAAATAAACGCGCATGCATAACCAAACAGACACTTTCTAAACTTATTGTATTTCACAACACATTGTAATTAGAGTGACAGAGCCTGGCAGAGTGGGATAAAGGAATATGACATGGCCGGTTGGCAAAGCCATGAATTGCTTGATAGTTTCTGTGTTACTTTCCAGCGAAATGGACTATTTGACATGAAGCGTCCAGCAAAATGCCAGCGCTCTGACAGCAAATTACTGGGATGCTGCAACATCAGACTCCAATA